>NC_083562.1:40547141-40847141 GCF_019925205.1 Metopolophium dirhodum | reverse complement strand
TTAAGATTTAATTTTTTTCTGGGATGAATTCATTTTTATAGACGAAAAACATACTATAGCAATATGCCTACTGCCTAGGTACCCGATCTACCCATTACCCAAAATAAAGTTGGCATTGGAAACAAAAAATATTTTGGGATGGACTCGACGAGTTTACCATTAAAATAAAATATTATTTCTATTATTATTATTATTATTATTATGTATATCAGATATTATTCTATACCGTAATCATGTGTGTCGTGTTTGCAGTGAACATGGGCGCGCTGGCCGCCGGTTGTGCACTCACCTGGTCGTCGCCGACTCTGGTGAAGCTTGAAAACGGCGACACTGGCATGAAGATCACAAGCGACCAATCCTCCTGGGTGGGCTCGCTGGTGACGCTGGGCGCGGCCATCGGACCGATACTCGCCGGAGTCCTGCTGGACCGATTGGGTCGCAAGTCCACGATCCTCTTGAGCATGATACTGTCGGCCATCTCATGGATCACCATCGGCGTGGTGCCCGGTATCATGTCGCTGTATGTGGCTCGGGTGTTGGCTGGTATCGCCGTCGGTATCATTTTTACCGCCGTCCCAATGTACATCGCAGAAATAGCAGAGGTATATTATAATATTATATTACACACACACCATAGACGCAAATAGTGGGGGGGTGGGGGGGGGCTTATCCCTTCCCCTAGAATTTCTATAGCCCCCCAAAAACTAATGATATCACTACTATAATTTTAAAGCATCATAAGAGTAGCAATTATAGACCTGATCTACAGCCCCCCTAAATTTCAAACACTATTTACGCCTATGACACACACACGCACCAACATGTGCGTTAACTACCTAAATAGTTATCTATAGTATATTAGTATATATTGTTGACGGTAGTTAACGGTGAAACGCCGCGTCGGTTGAATTTTAACCCACCACATCAGCATACTTGACGGACGAATCGCTTTAAAATGTTGACACTATGTATTTCTCTCTCGCAATAACATCTAGAACATAATAATGTTTACAGTGCGTCACACCAAATGCATTTGTGTACGACTTTAAAAAGTCTATTCATCATAGGTATAACTCAAATTATAGGTGTTATGACTTAGGTAGGTATGCACTTTAGTATACCAAATTGGCGTAATTGCCATTATACATGTACGCAAGTATGACAATATAATGTTATTCATTCTATTATTCAATAAAGTACTCGGCGCTATTGATCATTGACAGACGATTGTGGAAAAATCTCTGACAACTATACGAATATAATATTGATGAGAGTGAGGAACGCTATCACGCCTGTTGCTTTTGTTTTAAATACAGATATATCATTTATAGATTAATTAATTATTTTCCACTTACAGGAATATAATTAATTATTATATACCAGATACTAAGCGTGGGAATACGTGTAAGCTGATAAAATACATACCACGAAAGTAATAAATTATGTTTATATTTTTTTATTGTGTGCGCAAGATCTTAAAAACTATTTTAAGAGGTATATTTTAAATATATATAATATAAATAGGTTTTTTTTTAAATAGTTTTGACTATTTACCATATTTTACATATTTTATTCATAAATAGGTACCTAAATTCCAGTTTCTATCCATATGGTTCATTTCTAAACAGATTTAATAAATGTATATTAAAAAAACTGTTTGGAATCGTTTATATAATATTACAATCATTATTCATGATATCAATCCATTCTATTGGCTTATTCGTAATAATATGTAGACTACGCTATCATAGAAATTATTATAATACGAATTAGGGTGTATTCCCCTTATAGACGTATCGCTGTATAGTTGACACTGTGAATTCCATTCCCAAGCTGTATAATATATTAATATGCATCATATTTGTATTATATGCGTAGTTCAATATAATATGTGGAATTACGGTCGATCAGGAAATCTCGCTATGTATGTTTAGGATTGTACGTAATATCGTATTATTATTATTTAGATGCGTTTGAGATCGTCGTTGGGCACCCTGATGCAGTTCTTCTTGGTCGTCGGATTTTTGCTCGAATACATTGTCGGACCGTACACTTCGTACCTGACGTTGGTCATCGTGTCCCTGGCGACACCCGTCCTATGTTTCGGCATGTTCGTGTGGATGCCGGATTCGCCACAGTCGCTGTTGATACGGCCCGGGGGAGAGGAGAAAGCCATGGAATCATTGAGGTGGTTGCGCGGTAACCCACAAGAGACAGCTCTGATCAAAGAGCTCGAAGAGATCAAGGTACGTACCTACACACGAACATTATCCAGCCGTAATACTATATACGATGCATATATTATGTACTATCATCGGACACGTGGTTTGATAGTGTTTTTTTTTAATGAGAAAGGGCTCAATAGTGTCTTAACCATATGCTAGGTACAAAAACATAATAATTTGTTGTCTTTTTAATATTTTTAAATTGAATTGCTAATTACAATGTTTCTGTTTTTTATGTATTTTTTATTTGTGCCAAATATTATTCATTATGTCTTCATAGTATACTATCTATATTATATATTTGATAAAATATTCTTTAACGTAATACCAATTTAGCATTAATTATGTTATTGATTTCATTACTTTATGTGTATATTATTTTGTGTATCATCAGCTAAGAACATCACGAGCCGTCCCTGAACTATATTATATATTTAATAATACTCGAGCCTTATCTCATAAAAGCCGTCCAAATGTTCAATCATATACTTATAATAAAGCATGTTATAATATTATAGGTCATGCGTGTTGATTTTCCAATAAAAAAAACCATAGAAAAACACCCTTAAAAACGTTTTTAAAAAAATGACCCTTAATTATATATTGTTTACACTCTAGAAACATTATGGACTTTATTAGATAGCAGAGAAATAATGATGGTATATAATGTATATTTATAATAATAAATATTAATCTGTCGTTTGCATTACAGAAATCCGTCGACGAGGCGAAGAAACAAAAGTCTGGTTTCGGCGAACTTTTCTCCAACAGAGGTAACATCAAGGCGGTGATCATATCCTGTGCCATGGTAGCTTGGCAGCAGCTCAGCGGCATCAACGTGGTGCTGCTGTACAGCGAGAAAATTTTCTTGAAGACCGGCGTCGAACTGTCTGCCAGCGTGTCCACAATAATCGTCGGGGCGGTGATGTTGGTCGCTGCCGGTCTGACGCCGACATTGGCCAAGATAACTACGATGAGAATGCTGCTGTACATTTCGGCAATCGGAATGGCAATTACTGACGTAAGTACGAAATATTTTAACCAAGTCTCAACATCGGTAATACCTGTATAGGTACACGTATGTTTTAATATTATTAATTTGAACGCGAGTCGTTCAACTATATAATATTGTGTTGTTCGCCTCGCTTTCTGAAATATTATTCACTTTGTTATAACAAATAGTAATAGTATACTATTACTCCTTCGTGCAGTGCACAGTCCATTATTATATATTTTTACAAAAATATCCGCAAACATTTTTCTATTGTTATATTACAGGGAACGCTTGGCCTGTTTTTCTACTTACAAGAATCAGGAAGTGATGTGAGTGCTATCGGATGGTTACCGGTCACAAGTTTGGTGCTTTTCATTATCACTTATTGTCTTGGTAAGTTATCAACATATTTTTTTTAAACCGTATAATGCAACAATATGATATGTTGTGCCGATGATTATTATATGTTACCCTCTATGATGGTATGTTACTACGTTTGACTATATGCGTATATACCTGATGGACCTATAGGTGAACACTTATGACTTGAACCGATTACATTTTGAAACAATTTTCAGGTTTCGGGCCGCTGCCATGGGCTATTATGGGAGAGATATTCCCGACCAATCTTAAGTCTGTGGCTTCGGCTTTAACGGCCAGTTTCTGTTGGGTTCTGGGCTTCATATTGACGAAGTTGTTTAGTACGGTGTCCGATGCCATCGGCATATATTCTGTATTTTGGATATTTGCCGTGTGCTGTATATTTGCGCTGTTGTTTACGGCGTTTTTGTTGCCACAAACCGAAGGCAAAACACTTCAAGAAATCCAGGACATACTGCAAGGCAGAAACAAGTCCTCGAACCACAAAATGACCAGAGCATGATACATGATACAATTTTGTACAAAAGTGACTGATTATTTTTCATTTGATTAAAACTTCTCTAAATTGTCTACACTATATTTATATTTATGAAATATAATATTTCATAAATATAATTATATGTGAAAGACAACAGCCAATAAATTAATTATTGTTAGTCTTAAAACCAGATATTAGGTACATAATATATACATTAATACGATTCAAAAATCAATACTGTAAATTTTGTACTCAATATTTTTATTTTTTTTTTATTTTATATAATGAAGACTTTATTTATACATTATTTGTTTATTATAATAATATTATTAATATGTAAAAGAAACTTATCACGTACCACTATTCCATCAAACACGATACACTGTCGTGGTAGGTGCACTTTTATCATTATAGTCTACAATTGTATGCGTGAAATAGGTATATTTTAATATTTATATATTTTGGCACACTATTGAATAACATTATAATATGTATACCAATAATATGTAAATTTATTATTTTTTTCATTTGTTAAAATCAAAGAGTAAAAATATTTTTGTAGCATTTGTTGAATATAATAATTTTTTAAGTATTTATAGTGATTATAATATTTTCAAAACGGGCAAATAGTTATTCAAAAATACATTTACAAGATAGAAAAATAAATAATAAAAAATAAAAATATATATCCACCTGTCATGCACATGCATTAAGGTACCAATAAATTAAGGTTCGGTATAAACAATAGACCATCATTGGTAAATTGTTTGTTTAACACAAAATCAACCTCAGATATAGGTTAATCTAGTATTTACTTATCTAATCAAAACTAAATTTACCTTAAGTAATTTTTATTTTCATAGGTACGTATTAATACTATAATATTATTTATTATACCATTGTAAAATGGTTAATCCATTATCCAAATCTAATTGTTATTTTACTTTTATATATTGATATACCTGCCTGAAAAAGACGATAAATAACTATTTCTAAGTAATTAATTAGATATGATATACCTACCTACATTGTAGACTTCTCTGTTTACCACTCATCTGGTTATGACGGTTATTATATCAATATACATTGTTTCTAATGGTTATAATATCAAACGCATATTAGTATATTTTATCATGCATATGCGCATCTATCACTTTATACAAGTGCATAAGGTAGCGCAATCACAATACAATATATTTCACATTATACATATATTTAGGTAATATGTAGGCTATGCTAAAAAATGGCTTAATATTTGGATCGACTTACCAATGGTCATACAACAGTTGAGCAGTATTACCTAAGTGAAACTGAGCAATGCAATGCTATTATTAAATGTATTGCTGTTCATAATAATTAATAAGTAATAACTAAACATAATTTATAGTTTTATACATTTATAATATCAAAAAAATTGTTATACAAATTATAAGTACATGTCATTAGGTACGTTCATTAATTTGCAACGCTTAATTTCGAGAAAAACACTCAGTATTCGATTTTGGTATTAAACTATTGTAAATAAAATCTAGGTTATTATTTAGCTGCCGAAATGTTATATAACCTGTAATTCTTTTATTTAAAAAAATATAAACAAATGTTTTTAAGCACAAGTCAACGATAATCAGGCAATCAATTATTTAGATTATTAAAAAAAGTGAGCTGTCGCAGGGCTTACGCCTTTTAAAGGCGCATTAAATGTTTGCGCGCGATGGCGACGTCACCACGCCACAGCCTTTTCTTCTACCGCATTAGATGTTCCACATCAAAAATAATTATCCATGTTACAAAATATCTTCTATTGTATTGAATTTTCATAGTCAAAATTCAAGTTTATATTCTTATGGCCACATTTTAAGAGTACGTCATATCTGCATGTGTTGTCTCCGTCTTACAGATGTACAATACTTATAGCTAAAACGGTTTTGCGCGGGACAAATCTTTCTGTGTTTGTAGTAGTGGATCCAACATTTCTGAACATTTAGGGTAGAAAATTATCTATGCGACAGCGTGTCTATATTTTAGATAACATAAATAATACAATAAAAGTTATTTGCTTCTATAAAATTTCATTTTTTGTTTTTTTTTCATTTGCTTGTAAAAAATTATTGGATAGTGCCATTAAAAAAAACACGCTGTTGCACAGATAAAGTTCTTCTTTACGCGCTGTGAAAATTTGGTACTTCTACAGCAAATAAAGTGCGAGAAAAGTTGTCCCGCGCAAAACAGTTTTTGCCATGTTGTACATTTTGTAAGACGGAGACAACACATGCGGGTGTGACGTCCAGGTGTTCGAATCACTAATTATTACCATGCATGGTAATCTAAATAAAAAATATTATCCATCGTAACGTATAAGATCTATAGCTATAGAAATCTCGAGAATGTGTTCAAAGGTACCTTAACTTATTGTTTCTACTAATGATTGCATGCGGTTTCGTATGGGCTGAAGTTTCACTGTTTCTCGCCTCACTTCAGAGTTTCCACCAATGTACCACTAATGTCAATATTTTTAAATAGTCATAAACGACTATAGGTATAACGTATAAGCTATTAACGTATACTTACTTAAATAATCTTATACGTATTTGGCAAGGTCATGTACAAATTAAAATCAGCTAACGTCATGATTAATAATGCTGGAGTATAAAATTACTGCAACTATTTATTTACTATACGTAGTCTATCACATCGTTGTAATGTGATGCATTTTGTAGATATTCTAACTATCAAATCTAATATAAATCCATTACTATAACTACTTAAAGCGTTATCTAACAGTATCGTTTTAGATTCTGAGCGGAGCGAGGAAGCTAGTGGATTTGCAATGGTATTTATTTTTTTATCCTGCATACAAAATGTCTACTATTACAAGTGCTTCAATTTCAACATATAGTATCTTATCTTCTAGAAAATTGAATCAAGATGGTACTTTAGAGAGGTAATTTAGTTATTTAATGCCACAGGAAAAACCACCTCTAAAAACGGGATTTCAATTTATAAAATCACCGTAGAAACGAATAAAAAATTGTAACGAATTTAAAAATATTAATTCAATTACAGGCTATATAATAAATGATAACAATATAAAACATCCAGACTGACAAAACGCGTCCGCTCAGAATCGTTTTTCGTATACAATGATATTATTGCATTGAATTAAAGTTTAATGTATTGAAACCTACTGTACAGCAGAGCGACATCCACTTACCCGGTTTTTTTTTTATTCATTTTTTTATTTTTGAGCAAGGCCTTAACACTGGCAGAGCTTTCATATACCCATTGCAGCTAATAAAATAATGCTGGAGGAGTTCACATTGGACCTTTTCATTACCCTTCTTAGTTTTTATCTAACCAGAATTCTGTTAGAGTTTACTATCGCCAGTTGAAATAATTAAGTTGAAAAATATATTTGAGAATGAATTTGCATCAAAATCACTTTTAGAGATCTATTATAATAATTAACGGGATAATCTTATTGAAACTGGTAATCTTATAATATAATAATTCTATAAATTGTAGTCATTAGTGGACACTGTTGACAGTTGTGGTGTAACTAACTATAATCAGTTACCTATTATAAAACAATAAATGTATTCACCTATCTTATAGAGATTATATTTTATTATTAAATATTTTATATTATTTTTTTTATTGATACTTCTACAAAGAAAAACATCCATAGGCGTTGATTTAAATTATATTGTCTTATATTTTGTCATAGTAGGTACATTAGTATTCACACAAATTGTTGTGGTAGGTAGGTATGAATATGTCAAAGTTCTTTAATTTCATTACATTTTGTTAAAAATTCCGATGACATATTAAAAAATCACCATAGGTTTTAAATTTAATAGCAAGCCACTCGCTAAGAAAAAACTCTTATCTCAACGAAAATATTGAAAAATGGCTGTCAGATGAATCTAAAGAGGACTGAATCGTGAATGCAACCATAAAATATGTAACAAAAGCGATGCTGACCAACCTATTCTGTTGTACTAATGACTTATCAATTTATTATTAAAGATGTCTAAAAGAAAATAAGAAAATATAGGTACTTACCATTACTAACTTATTTTTTTTAATAATAATCTAAGTGTTGAAACATAAAAAAAGTTTTTGTGAAACACAAGTAGGTACAATAGGGTAGGTTGTATTAAATATCTCCTTTTTTATTGAGGGGGGGGGGTATGGTTGATTATCTTTGTTAAGGCCTATTTAAAGGAAAGTAGCCCACTTGGTATGCACTTGCTGCAGGTAATTGCTTCTCCAAAAAATTCAATAGGAGTAATTATAATAATAGTAATAAACTCATAAATCATTAAATTTGATCTAATAATAATATCTGTAACCAATTAGTATATACATTTTATGTTGAACTCAAAATAGTCCGTTGTACATTTAAATCTAAATTACCTGTTTGATCATAAATATTTGGTCTCGATCAACTTCACAACAAATTTACAATTGCATCAAATAGTCTATAACTGGCTCACAAAAAATATGTATCAAAGTAAACGTGATTTCCAACTTCACTTTCAAAATATACATTGAACTTCCTTAAAATCAAAAATCTGCACTAAACATAAAAATAAAGGTACACACATATGCACAACAAATTATGTAGTAGAAGATCAGATCTTCTGGATGAGTTAATATTATTTGGGTTTACAATTTACATGTATATTAATGTACATTAAACAAGAAAAGTTTAGATGACATTCATTTTATTTTTTGAATGTGGACCTAACTGGAGAACCATATGGTATACAAACCTAGTTTAATTATATATATGGTATTTAACTATTAACCTAACACAGACCTTTATCAAACTGAATAGATTTATAAATTGAATACTATACGGATAAAAAACTTAATTATTAATTAATGAAATTATTAATTTACTAACGTTTATATATTATATGTGACCATTGACCATAAATAAAAGATTTAATCTATGTATATGGCTATGGGAATTAGGCGCCAGGATAAGACAAGTTACCTTGATAGCACTATAGCCTCCCAATTTCCTCTTCTACGGAATGTCCGTGCGTAAACTGGGCCGCTTATACGAGTATCGTTTCCAATTCATATTATCTTAGTTCGTAGTTTAGCTAAAAACATAGGTAATGAAATCAATACCACAGACTAAATGAAAATATAGGCTGTGGCCTATCCATTCTTTATTATCTATGGTATTTACTCAAATTAAGTACCTATGTACTCATGTAATACAATAATATCCAACAATTCACAATTAATAAAGAATAATTTATTTTTCCAAATCACTATTTAAATACTTGATAAACCATAATGCTGCATTTATAAGACTATCCATGTCAGCGGCAACAGTATGTAATGGATGACAATCGTCGTACATCAACACTCTGCAATAACAAAATATAATAAGTTTAACTTACTATGGTAATAACTACTAATTAACAAAGTAAATTTACCTAGATATAACACCGTTTTTCTTAAGAAGATGGTAATATGCTAGACTTATGGATGGGTGAATGCGTACATCTTTTTCACCGAGTAATAAAAGTGTAGGAGCTTGAACTTTATGAACGTTTTTGCACGGCGAACAATCTGCTAATTTCATTAAAACATCTTTGGAATTTGCCAAGGAATCTACGTCAGAGAAATTATAACCAACTTCTGTAATCACCCTGCAAACAAGTAAAAATAGGTATATATCTTTGTTCAGTTTAGAATCACTATACTATATGCTAATTTGTACACTTTTAAATTAAATCTAAAATAAAAAAATCTTGAAAAAATCTGCTATACACACAACAATATAAGACATATACAACATACCAGTCAGGAATATCACTTGACCCAAAAACAGCTATTAAATCAGTAGGAGGATTCAGTGCACACACTGCTTTAAATAATAACTGCAATTAAATTATTCAATAAATTAAAATGTAACTGTAAAAGTTTTACTATGCACGTGAAACATTAATGTTTTATTAGGGTGCATTAATATATGGTTAGGTAAGTAATGCACAAAACAGTACTTACTGGATACTGTCCACTTAAATGTATAACCAAAAACCCTCCATATGAACCACCAAATGACACCAATTTTCTATTGGACCACAAAGGATTAGACTGAATTGCATTGTAAACATCATTGACGTCAAAATTACCTATATTACCAATTATTGATTCAAGATAATCTTTACCTAGGCCTGTGGATCCTCGATGATTTATAAACAACATAGCAAAACCTGGTAACACGACAATAATAACAAATAAGTGATAACTAAAACTATAAAAACTGTAATAAAAATATTATTATAACTTGTCATTACCTATCTGAACAAAGAATGCAAAATCTGCTCTATAAGAGTCTAAAGATGATAAATGAGGGCCTCCATGTGGCCATACAATCAAAGGACAATTATTATTTTTTGGTCCATAAAAAATTGTAGTAGGTTTATCTATACATTAAATCAAATATCAATAACAGATCTCAGTAATTAATTTAATTATTTGTATCTTACTGTAAAGAGTATAACCATGCTCAACAACAAAGTTGTCACTATTAGGAAGACTATGAGATGGCGAAATTTCGTGAATGGAAATATTGGTAAAATCATATGCTTCACACGTGGAAAGTATTTTTATGGCAAATAATTGCCCAGGCTTATTAAGCGATGATTTATAACAAACTAAAACATTGTTGCAAACATCTATTATATTGACACTTTCATGAAACGGTTTGGTGATTGGAAGATAACGGATATCTTTAGATTCTGAAAAATAATTAAAAATTATGGTTTCAAAAATATTTTGTTTAAGAGGACGTCGTACCCGCCTGTGTTATCTCCGTCTTACACACGTATGACATACCAAATTTTCGTTTACTAGTTTCAATAATGTACTGTTTGTAAGATATTAAACTATCGTAAAAAAACAAAGAGAGGGCACAGACAATGTACTTACCTAAAAGTTTAATGATAGGTAAATTCACTCTAACATCAAAACTAACAGCACCCTATAGGAACTAGCGAACGAAAATGTTCTATGTCGTACGTGTGTAAGACGGAGACACCATATGCGGGTACGATGTCCGCTTAACATAAAACTATGTTCCTATCAACATTCAACACTGTTAACTATAAACTAAAAAAGTACAACTATTACCAGTGTCAATAGCGAATGTGTGTATTGAACCACCTTGAGGAGTACTCAATACAAGGGTTTTATGATCATTCAGCCAGCAATTTCTTGGTAATATATTGATAGGATTTATATGGTCATATAGGCCATAGAATGGTAATTGTTCATTGTAATAATCAGTATTGTGAAGTATTCGATTGTCAAAATCAACGACCGTAATAGTCTAGAGTAATAATAAATAATTATATTAGTTTATGATGTTAAGGAACCCGGTGCCGATGCCATTTTGTCCTCAAAAACACACTCTGCCGGAATAACGATACCGCCTTGTAGAATCAATCAAATTTCATAATTTTTTTTTTTTAATTACTAGAGGGAAATATTCTACAGCCCACATCGATCTCTGTTTTTCAATATTTCATTCTCAAACTTTATCCTAATATGTCTAAAAAAATACAAGATAAAAACTATTTTTTTCCAAACTTTTTAATACAATTATTTGAAATAAAATACAAAATCAGAGATCGATGTGGGCTGTAGGAAGTCTTCTTCTTTCAGATAAAATAATAGTCATCAAAATCCGACAGTTCTACAAAGCTTGAGAGTTATTCCCGTAAAGTCATTTTTTTCGATATAATACACCCTGTCAACCCCCCCCCCCCCCCTAAATAGGTATCGGGTAGTAGATTAGTGGAAAAGTCTTATAATTGAGGTGGCAACTAAAATATAAAATTTAATTTTCAAATTTTATAGAATTTTGGAAAATTTGAAAAACTGGCACCGGGACCTTAAGTGTAATTTTCATAGAACTAAAAAACAAAATGTGAATAAAATAACCTCTTTTGTAGACCAATCACAAGAGATCAGTTTATAGCATGAATTGTGTGGTCCACCTGCTAAGCGTTCTAACCACACAAGCTTTGTGCCATTCAAATTGAACCTGGGATACCTCACACACAATTGTTCTGAATTGGAACTCAGCACATCTATGCAATAAAATAATAATTATTTAAGGAAAAATTATTAGTAAAGTGTATATATTAACTTAAGTATGTGAAAACACCTATAAATTGGTATCTAATAATACTTTCTAATTTAAAACGATAAATAATAGAATTTATACTGCCCAACCAGACATGGTCGTGAAGTTAGCCCCCTCCCCCACCTTCATACAATTATCCAAACTAACGCAAATATTTAGCAAATTAATAGCAAATAATAACTACTAGGCTAACCAGCTAATAATTAAAAATATTATATAGGTACTCAAAGGACACCATTGATAAATATTTTAGAACCATAAGATAAATTAAAATAAAAAATTAATCATTTATAACTATTAATTACATTTTTAACTATTCTCTACCGACCATCAGAAATAACAGGCACTTCCTTAACATTTATACAGAAATACAGAATATTAATTTAAATATAAAATATCTTGATACTCCTTTATCAACCATAATATTACAATAGGTAATATTAGATATCTCTATTATTTCTTACTTACATAAGTAAAGAGGTTTTGCAAAAGAACTAGGTATTCAAAATTAGATTTTTTCACACAAAATATGTAATTAATAAAATATAATTTTAAAAAGTTCAATGATAATAGGTTATATTTTAATTTGAAAAATTAAAGCCATACAACATATTAATATACCGTAGTCCGTAATGTACTAACCATATTGGCCATCTAATGTGAGAGAAAATACAATGCTAGGACTATTAGCACAGTAAATTAGACCCAATTTACGAGGTGTGATTATATGTCCAATTGCCACGATTCCTTTTCCATCAGGTGTCCATGTTGCAGTTGCAGGATTAACATTATTTGGAATATTTGAAAGGATATCTATAGTATCTGTTTTTATATCACATACTATCAAAACTGGAGTAATCTTTCCGGCCAACTGTTCGCCCCAATCTTGGGTCCATTCATATTCTTTACCCTAACAAATATGTATCATTATTATTAAATATAAATATCTCACACAGTTGTAAAAATGTTTAAAAGGTATACCGGCACAGTGTCACTATTATCCACACCATCTTTACGAGGTGCTCTTGGTTTTTGTTTATAAAATGGTTCTGACTTTGGAACTTTTTTCTCAGCAATGTAAATAATTTTTGTTTCATCAGGAGACCACTCTAAAGTTCCAAATTCGGCTATAAATGAATAATCAGAATGTACAATGCACATTAAATTACATTTATAATAATAAATTATGTAAATTTTATAATTATTCATACTAACCATCAGCATAAATTTTTCGTGCACATCTAAAGCGTTCAAGTCATAATTTTTTACCAATGAACAATCAGCCCATACTTCCAAGTACTGTTTGATTTCATTTCCAGATTTCACTTCTCTGACCACACAAAAATACTTACTTGATTTTGAGTACGCACTGATTAACCTAAATGCGTATTATTTATTTTGCCATATAGGTACTCATGAATAATGTTACTATGGCTTATATGTATTTATACTCATTTGTTATGTCAGTTGGCGGTGAGGTTAAGGTATAAGTCTTATAATCTGAAAAGACAGTTTGCCGGAACCTCATTACTGATTGCCTCTCCAAAACTTTTTGTATCCAAACAGAATGAACACTAACAGAAGTTTTTGAGGAATTAAGTATTCTAGCAGATAGTAATACCGGATATTGTGCCGTCACACGATATGCTTCCACAATTTTATCTAACTGGAATATCACACAATTAATAACAATATTACATAAATCATAAACGTACGTTAACTTTATATTATTTATCCTTACTTGAGCCATTTGAAAAATAGGTTGGTATATTATTCCAATTATCCTACCAAAACTCGTGCTATTTGGTTTGGATAGACGAAATCCAAATAAACTATTTTACAATGGTATTAGTGTAGAAGTGTACTACTATAAGTGTCTACTATAGTACTACCATGGTAAACGACGAAATTCTTACGGCAAACAAACTGTGACATAATCGCACACAGGACAAGGCTGGTTAATGGGTGGTGGTTGGATGCGCGGTGTTTTAAAACCGGTATTATATTGCATATTTAGTATTTTTATAGAGATTGGTAGGTTCGAATTTTAAAAATCTGTGTTGCCGCCGCAACACTATTATTTGTTAATTATTACTGGTCATTGAAGACAGCTGGTCTCACACACACATACCACCTTATTTGTATTGTTTTATTTTCGTATTGAATGTGTTTTGTGAGTTATATAATATTTATTTTCGTATTGAATGTGTTTTGTGAGTTATATAATATGTAGATTAAACGTTATCGCACGCCGCCGCGCCGTCTATGCGAATATTTTAGCACGGCCGCCGTAAATCTGTCCTGTTTTGTACGTCTTACCGAGAACACCGACGTGTGTCAACCATTTTATTATTATTTGTTTTATTGTACACGCACCCACATACATACACATATTAATACACAAATACACATAATCCACAACAAGCACTACATAGCCGACAGTATTTGCTAGGCGATCCCGACCACTACTGTTCGAGCTATTACAACACTACACACCAGCTAGTCCTCCATTTTATATTTTTTAGACGTAGGTGTTAGTGGCGTAAAAAAAGGAGTTTGGTGTCCGGACTCGTATATTATTATTATATACTCCGGCCCGTACATTTTGGTGACCTCGACGTGATTTTTTCTATTTATATTGTTGTGTTTTGTTATTCGTGAATCTTACAGTGGAGATAGGATCTGGTTTTCATTTAATTTTTCGATCCATTATAGTGAAATCATATTAATTTCAATTAATTCTTACAATAAGTGTAAAAAATAATTATTTATCATCAATATGGGGTTAGATGAGGTTATGCAAGACCAGGTCAAGGAGCTTAGATACTCCGGCCCGTACAATCTGGTTTATCCGGATATATGAAATCAAGATTTCACGGAATATCAGAATAATATTGATATACGACTCAATTTTGCCGATCAATGACCCAGTGGATATTTTAACTAATATACTGGGTGACATTTCTGTCGCCCAGAGAAAACTTTTTGCTGCCTAGTAGATGATATATTTAATTACTGGGCGACATAAAAATATCGATGTTTGAAATTATTATAAAATTGTATTTATTGATTATTTAACTATGTTTAATTTTGTTATTTATTTATGACGTATATCATTTCGTTTGACAAATAATTATTGAGAATAGAAAATCCATATGACCGTTCATTGTAGCCCGTAAGCAGTACTTATCCATAGAATAATACAATCCAAAAAAGTGATTTATTCCACGCGGCATGTGACAATGCGACATGTTTTATCTGGTCGTAAGTAGTCCCCGCAAATATCTACAAATTGATTATTTTTGATTTTATTTTAGTCCTTGTTCCCACAAGCTATTAGCTAAATAATTATTTCACTTTGAACCTTTAAACAGCTTAAACGTTCAAGTCTTCAAGGTAATACGTCATACAATATTACGGCAACAGGACGACTTTCGGTAAATATAAAATAATTTAAAATCTAATATTTTATACTTGGACTTAAACTAAATACAGTACCTATTTTCAATAATTATAATATATTACAAAATACAAAAAAACTATATGAAATATATATACTTTGATAATAAATTACCATTGGTTATAAATACTAGTAAAAATAGTATTGATGTAATATAATTAATGTTCTGTTAATTTCTGTGAATATTCAATATAATAACTATTATTATAAATTATTATATATTAGGTAATTAATATAATATTTAATATTTAGGATTATTATCACTTTATTTTTAAATTCATTTTTACAAAATGTAATATATTTTGATCTGTGGTTTAGGAATAAAATTAACTTGACATGACAATAAAATAATGTAACTCATAAAACATAAGTTACTAAATAACATGGAAAAAAATGTAACTATCTTTATTTAAGTTAGTTAAAAGTAACAAAAGTTCTTTGAAAAAGTTTAAAAAAATAATATAATTTTAATTCTTATACCTATTTTTATAGTGTTATTAATTATTATACTCCTATATTATGTATATTGTATGTCATTGACAATATTGATTCCATTTTTTGTAATTAATAAGAATTAATTTACCTAACTCATAAATTATTTGTAATTATTTATGTGTTGTAAGTTTTGATGGTACTGTTAGATATAGGTAATGTTTTCTATAATATTTAATACTGAAAAGTTTTTTATAACCTCATAATAATGTTGATCTTGATAGTCAGCGTGAATTTTTTTTTTATGTCGCCCATGATAATTTCTTAAAATATCCACTGCAAAGATCAATTTTATATTCTAAAAATTTAATTTTTATTACATTTTTGATGTGAAAATTGCTTATAAAAAAAGAATTGTGATTATGGATTTTTAATATTTTTCAAATTTCATTGTAACAATATATTAGGAGCCTTGTATTACATGTTTAAGCATTTTTTCCCAACAAATAAAATTGTATTGATATTCATAGAATAAAAAGGTGGGTAAGTGGATGCCGCTCTGCTTTACAGTAGATTACAAGTGGATCACTGTAATGGATGGTGTTAAATTTGAATTCAATGATATAATATCATTGTTTAAGAAAAACGATTCTGAGCGAAAACGATCAGTCAGCCTATGATATTACTAAGTACCTATATTTGATGATATTATTGTGAATAAAGTAATTTATATATAACCTATTTACGTAGACCCTTGTTTTAAATTTTCAATCCTTAGCTATGAAAGTTGAATATTTCATAAATTTTTAACTACAAAATAATTTTTTAAAAATTTGAACTTTAAATGCTTATAAAAAAAATTGTGCCTATGTATTTTTAATATTTTTCAACTGCTATTGCAACAACATATCAGAAGCCTTGCATTAAATTTTCACGCTTTTTTACCCAACAAATAAAGTTTTATTGACATTCATAGAAAAAAAACTAATAAAATTGGAAACTGAAAATGTCCCTAAACAGTTCAAAAAAAATCAAAATATTTTGAAAATTTTATCGTGTATAGAAAATGCAAACATAAACAACCAGTTAAAATTGCATGTATCTACGGTCATTTGTTTTAAAGTTACCAAAGTCGATTTTGTGTAAAAATTCCCGTTTTTCCTTAATTTTTCTTTTGTTTTTCACGGTGCTTTTGAACATTTCTGGGAATTTTAAAATTTGACCTCTTCAATGCACCAACAATATTCACTTTCCCATCGAACAAGATACTAAAGTTGAAAATCGAAGTTTTATTTCGACTACTTATCGTGTACACAGACACAAAAAAAAACACACATCATTGTAAAATCAATACATTCATCTTTCCACTCTTAATCTAAAAAACGAAATTCAATATTTTTGAAACATAGTTGTAGTTTAACTATTTTTGAATACCTACCAAAAATCTTCAATTTTCACATTTTGGAATAATTAACCGCAATTTTTATAATATATAAGAATCTAACCTGATTTTGGAGACGAAGGAAACTTGTTTTGAACGTCTCTGACCTAAGCGCTTCCTTTTATAATAATAATAATTATATAATATATATAGATTACTTAATTACAAATTATCTATTTCTTTTTTTTGTTAAGCTATAATAAAAAATAATTTGCCGGAGGAAGATCGGTCAACTAGTGTTGTTATAAATGAGTTTAAAAATAGATGGGATTGGCAAACCACAATTATTATTGTAATGTATAGTTATAACTTATAACTAATAAAGGGCATAAAAAAAAATATATAATTAAATATATTAACTGTACATTAAGTATTGAAAATTGAATAAAAAAAAACTTAAATCGATGCACTGTAGAACGGTAATTTTGTTAAACATTTTAACAGATTGATTCCATCATTATTATTATGTTGAAATGATTAAAAAAATCATAGTTTACGGACCTGTTAAAGGTAATCTATCCACCTCTTAATTTTAAGAGAAACCTTAAGTGACAGCTAGGTATTCTATAAGTATGACTGTGCAACGGAATTTTAATAGGGATCGTGCTTAGATGACACTTAAATTAATTTTAAGTAATACTTAAATGACTGTGCATACAGCGGTTTATCTTTTAAGGTGGGTGGGTGTATCCAAAATAAGAGTTTACTCCAGTAATTTTAAAAAAGCGGGTAAGTGGATATGTCACTCTGCAGTACAGTAGGTTACAAGTGGGTAACTGTAATGGATGGTATTAAATTTGAATTCAATGATAGTAGGTATATAATATCATTGTTTACGAAAAACGATTCTGAGCGGAGACGGTTTGTTAGTCTGGATTATGTTTGTATATTTTTTAGATTTCTTTGTTATAGAATAAACCACTTAGGTATGTGAAACCTTGTTTTGAATGTTCAATCCTTAGCTATAAAAGCTCAACGTTTTATAAATTTTTAACAAATAAATTATTTGTACATTTTCAATGTAATACATTTTGTCAACATTTTAACTTTAAACAATTATAAAATAAAAATATATGCCTATGTATTTTTAATATATTTCAACTGCTATTATATCAACTTATGAGAAATCTTGTATAACATTTTCAGGATTTTTGACCTAACGAATAAGATTTCATTGACATTTATAGAATAAAAAACTAAAAAAATGTAATATCAAAAATGTCTATAAAATATAAATAACTTAAAAATATTTCGAAATATTTTTGAAAATGTTATCATGTACCTATAGGAAATGATTAAATAAACATTAATTGATGAAAATGTCAAGTACCTACGGTTAATACTTTTTGATTAACAATAAAATAAGAAAATTGTTGTATGAGAAATATCGAGTGAATAAAACATTATTATTGATAATTAACTTACGAGGAGCCTAGTATTCAATTTTTAATTTTTTTGACCGACCGAAAATTTGTTTAATTTATTTCAACATTAATGTATAATAACACATTTATACGTCGAATAACTTGTTATTTGGTCAAAAAAGTACCCAATAAGTTATTCGTGGTTTATTCATCGAATAAGACTTATTCTGACATTGAAAAACTGTTAATTATCTATTTTGTTTTATCAGTCGAATTACTCATGTTTTCGATGAATAAATATGTTTGAAAAACCGGGCCTAAATTAATTAACCTAACTTTTAGGTGGGTATATATATTATTATATATTTTCCATTGAATAAAAAAATATTTGCAGTGCGGAAACAAAACGCGAAGAAAAGAAAAAAATACAAATAATAAAGACTCTACTTATAATATTAATATTAATATAATGTATAGAAAAATTCATCATGAATTATTAATTATTTTATAGTCTTTGTGCTATGATATTGGCTCATTTTAATTTTAACAACATTGGATATTATTTCGATTTCTCTTGTAGTGATTTTCTTATTTTGTCGTAATTCAAAAATAAAAAAACTGTATATACTTGAAATATACACCATATGTTTATTTTATAAATCTCCATACTTGATACAATTTTTAAAATATTTTGACTCGTTTTGAGCTGTTTACGGACATTTTCAATTTTCAGGTTTTTTAGTTTTTATTTCTATACCTAAAGGTCCATGACATTTTATTTGTTAGATCAAAAAACATGACAATTTAATACAAAACTACTGATATATTGTTACAATAGCAGTTGAAAAATATTAAAAATACATAGGCACAATTTTTTTTTATAACCATTAAAAGTTCAAATTTTGACAAACTTTATCACATTTAAAATTTAATAATTATTTTGTAGTTAAAAATGTTCAACTTTTATAGCTAAGGATTGAACATTTAAAACAAGATTCCACGTAAGTAGGTTATTCTGAAACCAAAATATCTAAGAAATATAAAAACAGTTTTATTTTTTAAATTTAATTAGTATGCATACGATTATTCTTGAGGTTTTTTTATTTCACAAATTTACTTACACAATCTATACAATTAAGCCCAATAAGCATATAAGGTAAAGGTTACATAACAATATAACATGGATTTCTTGAGTAAGAAGCCACCCATTAATGTTCAAATACCCATAACCACTAAAAAATCCTATCTGAATTTTCAAACGTGTTTGACTTGTGTCTAGGTAGTAATCTAGGTAGTATTAATAGTAATATTAATAACATTATATAATACATTTTTACTGTGAAATTGTCAATGACAGTAGGATTTAACCTTAAATAAATTAGAAGGTTAATATATTCAAAAACATGATATCGAAAATTTAAACGTTGAAAGAGGTGTAAAACCTAACCTAACGACTGTGAAACACAGCATTTTTTCAAACATTCCGTATCAGTCTTCCACAATAGCTCTGGAAATTCACCATCAGCACAACGACGATACCTCGCAAACCGATTCACACCAACGGTAATAGAAACAAGCTGACTCAGAAAAAAATACTTTAACATATTTCTAAGTACATAATATGTAAGTAGGTACTTGTTTTCTAACTCTATATTTAAAAACGAAATAATAACAGTAATAACTAATAATAATTAATACACGTAACAATAATACGGTCATTATATTACGATATCACGAATGACGATAGGTATAAAAAAACATAACAGAATATTCTGTGGAAAGTGGTAACTTTAGATCATAATATACTATGGATCGAGCCACAGCGTATTAAATCAATACTAAAAAAGTGGGTAAGTGGATGTCACTCTGCTGTACAGTAAGTTACAAGTGGGTCACTGTAATGGATGGTGTTAAATTTGAATTCAATGATATAATATCATTGTATAAGAAAAACGATTCTGAGCGAAAACGATCAGTCAGCCTATGATAATACTAAGTATATTTGATGGTATTATTGTGAATAAAGTAATTTAAATATTGACCTATTTACGTAGAACCTTGTTTTAAATTTTCAATCCTTCGCTATAAAAGTTGCTAATTTTATAAATTTAATACATTTTCAACTTCAAAATAGTTTTTAAATTTTTAATTTGATACATTTTGTCAAAATTCGAAATTTAAATGCTTATAAATAAAAATTGTGCCTATGTATTTTTATATTTTTCAACTATTATTGTAACAATATATCAGGAGCCTTTCATTAAATTGTCACGCTTTTTTACCAGACAAATAAAATTTTATTGATATTTAAAGAAAAAAAAATTGAAAAAATTGAAAACTGACTATGTCCGTAAATAGCTCAAAAAGAGTCAAAATATTTTCAAAATTTTATGGTGTATAGAAAATGAAAATATAAACATTCGGTAAAATTTTAATGTATCTACAGTTATTCGTTTTTAAATAACAATAAAATAACAAAATGACTACCTATGAGAAATCAAGTGATTATCCAATATTGTAAAAATATGAATTTCAAACGCTCATAAAAATGTAATTTGATGTGCTTGTTATTTATAATTTTGGTAGGCATAAATAGTGTTGTATAAAGATAATTTTTTATTTAATAATTATTATTATTTTGTAATTATTAATTGCTGGAATAGCTATCTAGATAAAGATAAAAAATCAACATTTATTAGCCAGATAAAAAAAAAGATAACATTTTTTTTTTAAATGTACCTACCTATTTATTACAAACATAAGAGGAATTAAGTATATTAGATAATTCATAATATTATGTAACACATTTTAATTTCATAACAGTTGTGAATTATTTAACTTTATAAGTTAATTAAATGTTATTTCAATAAATATGTTTTTTAAATTAAGTAAAGGGCAATTTTCAAAAAACCATAAAATTTGATGCCATAAAAAAATACTTCAAAATCATTTCGACTTGAAATTTTCTTTATACCTACTTACTTACTGAAATCCAAAATGAATATAAACACCAAACTGCTAATTTATAAGTTATTACTCAGGCCACTATGGACCTATGGCGTTTAGTTATGGGGTGCCTCTAAACCCTCAAACACCCGTACAATTCACGCCTTTCAGTCAATATGCCTTCGACTAGTTACATCTGCACCCTGGTATTTAACCAACAATAATCTCCACAAAGATCTCAAAATCCAAAATCTCAACCAAATCTCCAAAATATACTACATCAGACTTTACAACAAATTTCAACAACACACAAATTCACTAAAACCTTTATTTTATGCTGACGCCAAAGAATAATCTAGTTCCCAGGCTCACGATAACTTTTTGATAAAGCCGCCTACCACTCTCTGGTCAGCATCCTCGCGTCGTCCCTTAAACCAGTGCATGAGCACTAACCACCAGAGTAACAACCTCTCAAGTCCCAAAAACCCGATTTCAACGAGCGACAACTGGACTCCTTATGCGAGCAATAATCAGTGCGTTCTTTAATTCAATTTGTGTATTTGAAGTATTACTTTGTTTTATCTAAAACCTAAAACTCCTACAATATAATATTACTTAACTAAGGCATAATATTTTATGTTGATTGCAGCTAATACATTCTATGTGCTTTTTTCCATAAAATTATATTGTACGGTGTATTTGATCTAATTCTCGAATACACGATCTCGAGAGCCCTCCGAACACCTGGAGGAAGGTAATAACGTAATTTTAATATTTTAATATAACTATCGACAGGAGTCGTATTTATATTTATCTTATTTCTACGTTATTACACTATATAAATATTATTTCTCGTAATAGTCGTGGATATTTGGTAAAGATTGTAGAAAAAGTAGAAAAACACATCATTGTTGTCGACCATTCTCGGTACATTACCAATGAAAAATGCAACTAGTATGTGTGTAAATTAATCAGTCTCGGTCGTACCTATAATACGATTATTTCGAGTTAAAATTTTAAAATACCACATCTTACTATAATGTACAAAATAAAAATATTTCTATGAAAAATAATTATTTGATTACAACAAAATCCAATTTAAATAAAATGTTCAGTTATTTGAAATACAGGACTTTTTCTTAGAACCGATAAGAACCTAACCTAACCGGAAAACTTATTGTATATTAAATTGGGGTTCCGGTTCTAAGCATTGTAAAATATGGCTTCTGGTTCCGGTTCCAATCCCTGCTTACAGTATTATAAACCTAAAGTACAGTAAAGTTTAACAAAAATTACAGATATTTTTTTAAATACAAGTGACATATAACTCTATGATAATAACATAACTATAATTAGTTATATCATGTAATTTTTGTTTTTGAATTTTTTATCATGTTGTCTGTAATCAATTTATACTTTATACTTTACGTGATCTCAGAACAATAATGACCAATGACATTTCATTTCACAGGCATACATATATTGTAACAAGATGTGATAGTTGCTAACTTTTTTGTATAATATGTTTATTTGTAAATTTATGTTTTATTATTCATTCATGTATTGCTTTAACCATTTAATAATTTTAGATTCTAATCAGAAAGATTTTACAATGATATGTGCATAAAAGTGTGATTTACATTTTATAATATATCCATAACCCATTATAAGTTTTTACCTGAAGATTTTAGATTGTTATTAATTATTAATAGGTTAATTATAACAATATTTTATAAATATTTAATAAGAATTTGATAAGAATTCGGACCAGTAATAAAATTTTTTTTTTTTTTTTTTTATTAAAAGAAAATATATACAATCTGTATTAACTATACAATGAGTAATATGGTTGATGATTTTTATACAAAACTGGACGGCTTGATGGAAGGGAGTGTCCAAGCGACACTACTTCAATTCTAGACTTTTAGGTTTTTTTTTTTTTTTTATTGGTTGAGGAGGTCCCTGGGCCAATTTCGCTTTAGGCGACGTGGAGGGTTATCGGGGAGAGAGATGGATGAGAGATTGGAAATGAGCGGATTAGGGTGGTTGACTGTGTTATTGTGAAATAATTTATAGTAGTGGGAGGCTAGGGTGCTTATGTACGGGATTTTGAGGTCAGAGTGGAGTGTGAGGTTGCTGACGTACCAGGGTGCGTTTGAGAGGAGACGAAGACAAATTGATTGGAAAGATTGGAATTTTTGAAGTGGTGTTCTCGAAGTGAGGAATGTTGGAGGTAAATATATTGTAAAGAGTAGGTGCAAGAATACTTCCCTGGGGGACACCTGCTTTTATATAACGGATTTGTGAGAGTTCATCCTCACAGCGAACGACGAAGGACCGGTTATGAAGGAGTAATAAAATTATAACTGATAACCTTAATCAATAGTTTGAATTCTAACCTCAAATAAAAAACCAATAAGTATGGTAATATTGTTCATGGGACGGTAATTTTGTCATATTTTCCCCGCTGAACAAACATTGGCAACGCTGGAGCTAATTCATTTCGATGCGCGTGGCGGTCGCATTCTCTCGTGGAACGGAGTATACTTACCTATTTAGAAGAATCAAATTAAATAATAAATTTTATTAACTATTTTCGTGATTTATGGTGCAATTCGACATGTCAAATGTCAAAACCACTGAAAACTGAAATGTGGCGAGTTAAAATTAAATACAATATACATATTAGATTAGTAAACATAATAATATAATACCCGCATTATAGACAAAGATTTTGTTTTCAATTCGCAATATGTAGGTACTTAATAATTAAAAACTGTAACCGAGTTATTCTATAGAAATTACTTATCAAAAGTAATTTCCACTACATTTTCGTTACTTGGAAATAATTCTAATGAAATTACGTAACGCGTTACTTTCGTTACGTTACTACCTAACACTGCCACTGAGTGAGCTATACTCAGTATATTATTATATACAAATATTTAAATATGATAATATGTAAATAATATTAATTAAACTTACCGGCTACCGTATTAATAATATTAATATAAAATATAAATATAATATTAAATACCCTAGGCTGACAAATCGTCTGCTCAGAATCGGTTTTTGCATTATACAAATTTAACACCATCCATTACAGTGACCCATTTGTAATCTACTGTACAGCAGAGCGACTTACCTGCTTTTTTTTATTAGGGCCTAATTTATTTAGGATTTAATTTTTTTCTGGTACTGTATTCGTTATTCATTTTTTAGTTTTTTTTCAACTCATTACATAATTTTATTGTTTAATCACCATCGTGAAAATGTTAACTAACTTGATCTTCACACCTGAAGGTCTATATATTATCTATTTATATGACTAATAATAATATTATAATTTAATATCCCGGGCCTCCACACGATAGTGAATTCTCAGTGTGACCCAGTAATAATATTTTTTTTATAGAAAATTAAAATTAAAAAAAATAAATATGATACCATATTATATTGTTTGACAGAGTACTGGAACGTGAAAAATCATCAAAATGTCGAGTTTCTCGGTGTTGTTGATTGCTTTGTGCGTATGGCCCGCACTGCTCCAGTGGACGCCTGTCGGTGCCGCGAACATCCTGGCGGTGCAGTCAATCGCGGGAAAGAGCCACTGGAACGTGATGCGGGCCGTGTTACGGGCGTTGACTGACCGCGGCCACACCGTAACCGTGTTCACGCCGTTTATGGACGGCGACCGTCCTGGTTACACGGAGGTGGACGTATCTGAGAAAGCTCTAATGTTACTTGCCAAGGACACGACGTTCCTAATCGAAAATTTCGGCACAATGCGGAAAACTATCCCTAACATGGTAAACTTCACACGGATGAGTTGTAACATGATTTACGGAGACCAAAGGATGGTGGACATCTTGGACGGAGCGACGGCGCGGAAATTCGACATGTTCATCACAGAACCGGTGGTGTCCGAGTGCGTGGCGTATGCGGCCAACTTGCTCGGTGTACCCATGGTGTACGTCATCCCGTTTCCGATTGTGACGTTCCTAGAACGCCCGTTGACCGGCCATTCCCCGAATCCAGCGTCAACAGGACACATGTTGTCTAGCCGCGGCACACCCAAAACATTCAACGAGCGTTTCATCAACGCTGTGTTGACCGTCTACTGTTCAGCGCTGAAGTGGTACATTGAACGGCAGTTCCGGCTTGCCGACCATCAACCGTACGACTCTGTGGACCTAGTCAAACCATCGTTGATTTTCTCCAACACGCATTTCATCATCGAACCTGCTCGGTCGCTGACACCGGACGTCGTCCAAATCGGAGGTATACACCTCGAGGCGCCCAAACCGATACCGAAGGTAAAATATAATTAGGAGGACAACGTATCAGTTATCCGCATGATTTGACTCCATCTTTCCGACGCATGAAATAGCAAATCTTAGGAGTCTCTATAAGGAGTCAATTATTATTAAGGAGACAACTCAATTATTTTTAAAATTTGACTTATTATCAAGGCTGGGCAAGTTAATGATTTTTTTTAATTCAGTTAAGTTAAGTTAATATGCACCAATAACAAAAAGTTAAAAGTTAAAAGTTAATTTAACTATTGGTTAACTCAGTTAAGTAAAATGTTAATACACACTTTTTGTTAACTTTTTATTAAGTTAAAAAAAAGTTAATTTGTTTTATGTTTATACAATGCTAGCGTACTTAATTTTTTTCAAACCCAAAACTAAAGTAAGTATAGACTATAGTGTTTATACTTAATACAGTATTTCCATATAAGTTAGATTCGAATGATATCACAGTAAAAATGTTTTGATATGAAAACAAAATAGACTGAAATAGTGAAATATAATAAAATTAAAAACAAAATAAATTAATTTAACGTTAATTAAAAAAGAAATTTAGTAATAGATAACAGTTAAGTTAATGAAAAGCCAAACGTAACTAGTTAGTTAAAAAGTTAAAATAAAACTAACTTTTTAACTCGTTAATGCCAAGCCTTGCTTATTATCAAGTGTGAATTTTTTGTACCGCACATATTTTGCTTTTTCTGGTATTATGAATTGTTCCAAAATTTAAAAAAAAAAGCCTTCGCATGGCCCTAACTCATAGCTTTACTCATATCAATTGAGATGTAATAGATTAAAATTAAAAGCTAAATCAATTAACTAATTTTTTTAAAGCGAAATTGGGTTTGTCGATTTCACATTAATTAACAAACAATTAAGTAATGTCTGTAATGAAAGTAACTAAGTATATAACTATATCTAGTTAAGTTAAAAGTTCAAATTAAAGTTACTATTTTTAACTTTACTTCAAATTTTGGGTTTCTAATAAGTTGGGTACAACAGTACAACATTTGTGGGTGTACCGTCCTCTTAATATAAATGACCATAGGTACCTATTGCTAGTATATATTAATTTAATTTACACATACATGGTACCTACTACTTAAATACACACAGCGTGACTCGTCTGTACGTCATACAAAGCTGAACCCGCGTTATGATTTTCAAAAGTTTTTTTTTTTATACAACTGGTTTCCATGTTAATAGGATATTTTAGAATTCATTGATGACGCGCCTCACGGTGTGATTTGCTTCTCGTTCGGATCTATGGTTTTGATGTCGTCGTTACCGGAAAATATTCAGAGCGCGTTCCGAAAGGCGCTCGCTAGGGTTCCCCAAAAAGTGTTGTGGAAATACGAAGGTGAAATGAAAGACAAACCAAAGAATGTGATGACGAGGAAATGGATTCCACAACGCGATATACTTTGTAAGGGACATAATATACAATATATTATTATATAGTTTTATATAGTTTTAAACTGGACTACCTATAGTATTATGATTAATTGTAAAATGTTATGCATACCAAATTTATTGTGTAGTGCATCCCAAAGTGAAACTTTTTATCAGTCACGGAGGAATACTCGGGGTGTACGAAGCCGTGGACGCCGGTGTGCCGGTACTGGGTTTTCCCATTTACAACGACCAACCGAGAAATATTGACAATCTGGTCGACGCCGGGATGGCGATATCTATGAACCTGTTATCCGTCACCGAAGATACGTTTTTAAACGCCGTCTTGGAGATTATCAACGAGAAGAGGTGAGAAATTGTATATTGTATTTCAATAAACTTGCAAATAATTAATCACCGTTTTACGTCTGCAGGTACCAGAAAAACGCAAAAATCGCTTCCGAACGGTTCAAAGACCGACCCATGTCATCAGCGGACTTGGTTGTGTACTGGACTGAGTACGTTTTACGTCATAACGGAGCACCAAATTTAAAATCTCACGCTATGAATTTGGCGTGGTACCAATATTTTTTGATTGATGTAATTATCACATTATTATTCATAGCGTTTGTAATTTTGTTCATAATTTATTATGTCCTAAAAATGATTTGTAAACACATTAAAAAATATTTCTATAATCTCAAAGCAAAACGTGAATAAATTAAAATTACACAAATAATAAATATTTTACTTGTTCGAAATCATACTACTACATACATTATAAGTTATAACCATTGTGTTTTACACGTACTACTAAGGCTCTATATATAATGGGTATGCTATGCCACCATTTTGCGACTCATTTATCAATGATAAAATAAAGGGGGAGAAATTCATATTCACATAAGATTATTAGTCGCAAAATGGCGGCGTAGCATACCTGTATGTATAGTGCCCGATTTGGGGGGGAGGGGGGGGGGGCTTAGTCACAATTTTTTGCGTTGATATTTGTTACATTAACGACCTGACAAATTAAATAACTTTTGGTCTAATCAAAATGTTTTACATTTTTTTGAAATATATATATTAGACGCTGTGTTTCAAGCACAGTTTACATTTGTTTATTTTAATCAACATTTTATCGATTTTTTTTTTAAAAAAAATTAAAAATAGCCAATTTCTAAATTAAATTTTTATAAAAATGTTGAAAAAACGTTTATTAGTCAAGTAATTTATTTGCGCTTATACCTACACAATATACAAACGTTGAACTTGGGTAAAGATTTTTTAATTTTTAAGTTAACTTTTCGGCAATATATTTTAGCTGTAGTATTAGATGTAGACATGTAGTAGGTAATGATTTTTATGAATTAACTACCAAATATGGTGCTACAAATCAATTATACACCAGAAACCAGTTTTCAGTATCTAAAGAAAATGTAATGTCAATCACTGATGTACAAAGGTCAAAGGGATACAAATTTCCTTAAGGAAAGCTTCTGCATCAAATTCATCATTGGTGGGCAAGAGTATACAAGATGTAATTGCAAAACAAATTTCACCACAAAAAAGTGTGGTTGTAGAAATGTTGGAATATTATGTAGTATGCAGTTTGGCATGTTACAATATGTACCTATAATAATTTTCCCCGTTTTTTAAAAATCATAATTTTTGTAAGGTAAAGTAATCATAATTTAAATTAATAATACAAGTATAATATTGTTTAACTAATAAAATTAATTTATAACTCAACATATTGTTTCTATTTTATATTATTGTCTATATAGACTATTAAAGTACTAATGTAGTATAATATTATGTGCGAATACGTAACTACCTCTGTCAACATTAACCAAAACCGTGTTGTGCATGTCAACATCCACTAGTACATGTCTATATTATTTTAATTTTTCAACATTCAACAATCTAGTAGATGCATGTCAACATTCACTAGGCGATTGTCAGCACTCAACAATTGCAGACATTCATAGTAACATATACCAGCCGTACAGGACAAGCACATTAATTTTTTACAATAATTATAATTATTATTTTCATATTTAGTAGTTTCATTTTTACTTTGTATCAGTTCTTATTAGTTCCTGAGCTAGATATTTTTTATAAAGAAGTGGTACTTGACAATTTTTAAAATTTGTTGATGGTACTCGGATGTAAAAAACGTTGAGAACCGCTAATCTAGATGTATAAAATATTATATTCCACCCAATGGCCTATGTTGCCGCGGGTTACCCCCCAAAAAAAAATTATTATATTATTATACTGGAAATTAGCATGTGTCTCAGAGTATAGTTGCTGTTATCGGGATAAAAACAATGCCGGATTTCGCGGTGATGCAACTTGCAGTTGATCGCGTTGTTGTCCCGCACTGATCCTGAACTCTGAAGGAGTAGACGCCGGCCGGCACCGTGAACATCCTGAGGCCGCGAAGCCGAGCCTGGGTTGGATCATAGACATCTCTGTGGGTATAGTAGTATTTATCTGTGTGTTCGTACCACAGACTTCTATACTACACTAGATAAGGAACTCCTATACAATTTACATTGTTGAAAGTGAAGCTCAGCTGTGGACGGCAGCCATTTTGTCGGTTGACAAAACATTTCATTTATTATACAAAATGTATTGGGAATAATATTTTTTTTAATTGTCAAATTAAATAGTAAATGTAAAATGACTTATATAAAATATTAATTTTTTTTTCAATTACATGTTTGGAACTAATAAATTACGATACAAAATAAATCATATCATCTTATTTGTCATATGTAATACCATACAATTGCCAACCGACCTTGAAGCTTCAATTATTCATGAGTGGAGTCTGGAGTTCGCTATCTAGGAATATATAGAAATCTGTGGTTTGTACCCTAGACACATAAATAATAATATATATATATTTATTTATATGTCTAAAGTTCGTACCGCCGAAGTACCACCATAGATTAAACATACCTATACTCTTTGGAATGGTTGTATTTTGGTAGGAACGGTCGATTTGTCGGGTTACCAATGTAATACGAGTAAGTATAGAATGTTGAAAGAAAGGGGCGCGCAGCAGCTGGCGGCGACTGACGCGCTGGTACCGTGGTTACATTGATAATATTGTTGTGGTCGCCACAGTATCAACGCTGTCTGTGATAGCACTATCATTTACCGACAAACATAATGTAAACAAAAAACATAATATTATTAAATATTATTATTAGATAATATTATGTCCTATGTAGCCATTATATTATTATTACTAATAAATTAATAGCTAATACCCATGTAAGTATTATGAAATATGAATTCAAGTTAAATCAAACATCGTAAAATAACCACAATAATTCCCAATTATACTGTTTTAAATTAATAAAATACACGGCGACGGTGTTTACTAATGAAAATGAACCACCATTTTTTTCTATAACCTTTTTGACGTACCAGTGAATTGTTACAAACATGAGTTCCGGATTTGTTTCGGAAACAGAGCTTGCCGAACGCCGCAGAATCCGTCAAGAAGAATGGGACAAAGTTAGAACGGCTGAACAGCCTTTGGGTAACGTTTTAGTTCATCTTCACTTGGTAATTTTAATAAAAAAAAATTGTTTTGTATAGCGGTGCCCGAAGAACAATATGATCACCGATCATTGTTTGATAGACTCGAAGAACAACGCAGAAAAAAAGAATACGAATATGAAGAGACTCATAAACTCAGTAAATATTTTGCGTGACATTTGTTAAAAGTACTATCTAGAACACATGGATGTTCACAGTTGTAACTGTTTAAAATGATTTAGACTTCAAATGTCAAAGTGTTTAAACTTCAAAGTGTAATAGGAAGTTCTAGTTTTTCAAATAAAAATTTTGCTCATAATATTAAATTTGTTTAGAAAACATGATTAGAGGTCTGGATGACGATGAAGTGGGATTTCTTGAACTGGTTGATAAGACAAAAATGGATGAAGAAAGACGTCAGCTAATTGAGGAGGCCAGACAGATTGAAGAATATCGTTCAAAAGTATCAACTCTTCAGTGTGAAACTATAGTTTCTCCGTTGATGGTCCCTATTCCTAAACCACAGACTTTGAAAAGTAGTGTGTAAGTAATTATGATTGACAGGTCATACTAGTAAAATATTGGTAAAATAAATATGTAATTTATATTTATTGTTATATCGACAGACCGAGAAAAACACAGAGTAAGCTACTGGCAGGTGCAATCATAAAGAAAAGAACATTGGAAGAAAGCACTAATCCTTCAAAAAAACACAAACCTCCCTTTGATGAATCTAAAATAGTACCAGAGAAATTAACAAGTATGATAATATACAGTATTGTCTATATAAATAACAAACATACATTTTAAATATAAATAAAATCCATTAAAAGAGTTCTCTTACAGTCATAACTCATAATAATTAGTTTCAATTGTATTTTCCATCACAAATCATTTGAGATATGATACTATAATGTGTATAATTATTATGAAGAAAAAAGTGTATCGTAGTAGGCATTACACATTTAATAGAAAAACAATTTTAATACATGTTTTATTAAATAAATGTTACAAAATATGCAATGTTAAAATACAAGTGTATATTATAGACTACTATTTAGTTTTATTTCAAAATTAAAAACCTGTATTTTACTTCAATATTTAATCTTTTTTTTTTTTTTAGACGTATGGTGTTTTCTAATACAAATTTACATTCAACTTATTAAATTTATCATACATGGTTTAGTTATACTCACTATTGTATTTATATTAGTTTAAACATTTTGAGAATTTAATTTGGTAGTATGACATCAGTTATTGGCTAAAATTAATTTTAGGCTCATATAATATAAACCAATAAGTTTGTTCACTGTGGTTTTCCTTTTTTATTTGTTAGTTAATTATTTTAATTTGATACACAAATTAATAAAAACAAAAATTACTTACTATATTGTATTTGTAAATATAATAAATTACAACTTAAAGTAAATTTAAACTTTATTCTAATTTCTAACACTAACAATTTTTAAAATATATTTGTATTAACATTTCCATGAAGTGAATTGTCAGTTATTGATACTTAAAGTATAAGGATGGTTTAATCCTTCACGTGTAAATTATATTATGTAATAAATATTTTTTGTACTGTATTTATTTTTTTCAGGTGAAACCAAATCTAATATTTTACCAGGTCTTGCATATTCAGATAGCTCCGATAGTGAAGATGACTAGTTCCATACAATTTAGGTAAACTATTATTCAATATTCTATATTGGTATCATAATTGTATAAATATTTTTGTTTTTAGGAAATTAAGAGATTGCAGTTTAATAATAACCAAAATATTTAAGTGGTTCATAAATTCAACATGAATAATGTTCTGACATAATATAAGTATTAAGTATACATTTAAAATTATATTATTCCATAGTTAAATTGAATTTTTTGATTATATTTTCTTGTATTTTAATGAAAAAAGGTAAAATATATTCTTGTTATTTTGTTATAATTTCTTTAAATTAATTTATAATAATCAAAATTTTACTTTAATAAAGCAGTAGTAAAAGTTAATTTATGAAAAATACAAGTATTATACTCAGAAAATAAACTAACTGTTTTAGAATTAAGTAAAAATATTTGCCTTATTCATGACAATTTTCATCATCTTATTACAAAATAATTGAGTTTACTTTGTAATAAAAAAAGTAACACCCAGTTAGTTCATCATAATCTACTACCAGTAAAAAATTAACTACAAATATTTTTTTTGATTTGTACATAATTTAATGTGAATTGTGAATCTGGCAGTGATCGAAATGATATTTCACCCCATAGCCATTTAAAAAAAAAAATGTATTTAATTTCAGTGTGTTTTCATTCTATATTTCAATGTTCAGTGTTATCAGTTGTTTTATATTTGTAGACGACATGTAGATTCTACTCTTTGTCTGTCGTTAGAATACAAAGTTCATCACACTATAATTTATATTGTTCTCATTGAGTTTAAATTTTAAGTTAATTTTATTTTTTTCAATTCAGAATAGGCTAAATAGTTTGGCAATGCTAAGCATCTGTTGCATAGCCATTCGTCCATAGTAGAAGACAGTGTTGGATGAAATATCCAGGAAACTCCATATTAATGGATATTATTTTGTTGTATAAAAGTTTAATAAAGAATTTTATTGGAAGAAATTAAATATTAAACGCAGAATAACAATTTTAGTTATTTTGTTGGAATTTAAAAATTATTATTCACGGGTACTTGAAACTTTTAATGTACATTATTACTTTGTATACACACAATAACATTTTCAAATTCAATGTTTATGGAAATCAATTACTTAAATAGTAATAATATAAAAATGTAATAAAATATACTTAGTAATATAGACTGAAAGACAGTCTCTTCACTCAGAAACATTTTTCATTTTACAATGATACCAATCATTGAATTCAAATATAAATTATAAACTTATAACACATCCATTACAGTAATCCACAATGACTCAATGTCATATAATGTACAGCAAAGCAGTACCACTTGCTCACCTTTTTTAAAATTATTGTTGGTGAATTTAATGAAGTTTTCATTTGATTTTTTTGATTTTTTCTTTACTTTATTTAGATAAATATGCACATTTCAATTTTATGGTCTCCGAAAACGTACTAAATCCCAAATGTGGGCTTCCTAAAATATTAATTGATAAGTTGCAACCCTTGATTTAAATCATCGAATAAAATAATAACTATATAATACTGTATCGTCTACCAAGGGTTGCCATCCGTCCCGTTATTGATCACTCTGTCCCGACTAAAGACAAAAATGTCCCGATTGAAACTGCGCAATGGAAATGCCGTCGCCTGAGCCACATATAAGTAAGAATATATATTATACATAATATATTGGTCGCTGGGATAGATACGGTTCACAGAAACTAGTTGGTTGGGGACTAGGGCGATAAGCCGATATAATATCATAGAGTACTATTACTCCATATTGTATAATATACTGAATTCATGCCCACAAAAATAAATAATTTGTATACCAAGTTACTAAGTAAAAATTATTATTCATATTATACATATATTATTGTTTTTATCCTCGTTTTTTTTTTTCAAAATTAATTCATACAAAAGCATCAATATTGGTAATAACTAATAAGTAATAACAATAGTAGTAAGTTAATGTAAAAAAATTGTATTAGCTAAAAAATATTTAAATAAAAAAAGGTGGGTAAGTGGATGTTGCTCTGCTGAACAGTAGGTTACAAGTGGGTCACTGTAATGGATGGTGTTAAATTTGAATTCAATGATATAATATCATTGTATAAGAAAAACGATTCTGAGCGATAACGGTCAGTCAGCCTATGATATTACCAAGTATATTTGATGATATTATTGTGAATAATGTAATTTATATATAACCTATTTACGCGGAGCCTTGTTTTAAATTTTCAATCCTTAGCCATAGAAGTTAAACATTTTATACATTTTTAACCACAAAATAATTAATAAATTATAAATTTGATAAATGTTGTCAAAATTTGAACTTTAAATGCTTATAAAAAAAAATTGTGCCTATGTATTTTTAATATTTTTCAACTGCTATTAGAATGATATATCAGGAGCCTTATATTGAATTTTCACGCTTTTTTACCCAACAAATAAAATTGATATTTATAGAAAAAAAAACTAAAAAAATTAAAAACTGACAATGTTTGTAAACAGCTCAAAAAGAGTTAAAATATTTTCAAAATTTTATGGTGTATAGAAAAAGCTAATATAAACATTCAGTGAAATTTTCAAGTATCTACAGTCATTCGTTTTTTAATTACAATAAAATAGGAAAATTGTTACATGAGAAATCGAGTGAATATCAAATGTTGTAAAAATATAAATTTCATACGCTCATAAAAATTTAATTTAAGTTTCTTGTAGACATTTTTTTTTTGATAAAGGTAGACAAACTTATGAGTAATCTTATATTACATTTTCAAATCTTAGATTCAAGAAGAAAAATTTTTATGAATTCTCAACAAAATAATTTGTTAATTTTCGTGATTTTTCCGTATTTTGTCAAAATTTGAACTTTAAATGCTTATAAATAAAAACTGTGACTAAGGATTTTAATTTTTTTCATCTGCCTTTGAAACCTTAACCTAGGAGCTTTCTATTAAATTTTCAAGATTTTTTACCTGACAGATAAAATTTTATTGATATTTATAGAAAAAAAAACTAAAAAAAATGGAAATTCACAATGTCCGTAAACAGCTCAAAATAAGTCAAAATATTATGGTGTAGAGGAAATGCAGTTATAAACATTCAGTCAAAATTTCATGTCCCTACGGTCATTTGTTTTAGAGTTACACCAAAAACCAAAATCAATTTTCTCGAAAACAGATTTTGCGTAAAAATTCCCGTTTTTCCTTAACTTTTCTTTTGTTTTTCACGTCGCTTTTGAAAATTACTGGGAAATTTTTACTTTTGACCCCCCCAAAGTACCAACTACATTCACTTTCCTATCAGAAAAGTTACTGTTGAAGAAAATCCAAGCACTTTTACTGTCCTAAAAAGTGATGAGAGACACAAAAAAAAAAAAAAAAAACACACATCATTGTAAAATCAATACATTCATCCACTCAGAATCTAAAATGGATAAACTTATTTCCATAAAAGCAAAAAAAAAAAGGGTTACCTATTCAATATGACGTCCCGGTTTGATAATTTTAAAATCTGGCAACTTTACGTCTACCCCAAACGTCGGGACGACTATGATGATGTTGTTATAATTTATAACACGGCGATATGGACAGGCATTTTAATTACACCATTGTGGATTCATTTATCTGACATCTTATTTTTCTTATTAGGATATTATAATAAATAGCAATTTATAATGTCATTGTGTACGTATATAGGAATATATGAATAATATAAATAAATAAAAATTATATTTTAAGTATTAGCAAAATATTTCAAGGTTCTACGATCAATATTTTTTAAATAATAACAAAATAACAAAATAATAAAAATTGCTTGAGGATAAATCATTATTATACGTTCGAATATTATCCAATGACATAACAATTTTAATTTTAATTGTTTTTTTTTAATTTCTAGTAAATAAACTTATGACTGTTTTGAGAAATCTAAAAATATATCTTGGTATTATATTTCAAGGTTCTTTTAATTAAATACTTTTTTTAGTCAGGTTTCAAAAAATAAATTTTCTAAATGCTTGTCTTGAAAAGTGACGAACATAATATGGAGACGTTGTTGGAAGTTTTCCATCACTTGTAGGAGTGCCAGCATATCGTTAGGAATTCTCGTGATTTGTTCGCGAATGGCATACTTAAGTTCTTCAAGTGCTTGAGAATGATATTTAAAAAACTTCAACTTTGTTAGGCACCCCCATACAAAAAAGTCACAAGGGCACTAGGGCAGCGAGCGGACCATTCGAAGTTAAACCGATACGCGTTTGAAATGGCCTCTGTTTCGCAATCTCAGATTCGGAATTTTTAAAAAATGGTTTGATGACAAAGACACGTTGTTTACCCAACCACGGCATGGTGATGACTGAACAATAATTATTGTCATCGTAATAGGTACCTAATAAGATGAACTGTTCACCTGTTCTATTCGGCCTGGTGACTAGTCAGTAACTTTTTAGAAATATGTGGTTGTTCCTTATACAGCCACAGCACAGCCTGTACAAATATAGTATTGTAGCGTATTATAAATACGCTGTCTTGAGTTCATTTTTTGATGTTATCTCAGGGTAATACACCAACCTCACTCGATATAAGTGAATAATTATTAAACGCATAAAGTCGAATTAGTAGTGTACTAGTGTCTATAACAACTGAATACAATTTTAGCCAATTCCGAATAAAGTAAAATATTATTTTTATTCAAAATCCATACCTAAATAAATAACTATTGATAAAACGGATTAAGTCAATTGGATTCGCATTAGCTCGAGTTTATATTTAAACTTAAATATCAATTATGTAGAATTTGATCATCAAGTCCTCTGGTGTATAGTATAGTACAATGGTACCATTTGAAAGTCCTTTGCAGGCTGCCCTTCAACCGGCTTTTCTGTTTGCAGTTGCCGTATTGTACTTGGCCTCAATCGTTTTCTAGTGAATAATTTACTGTGCCCGACCACTAAGTACCAACACATTAATATAAGTACACCTGAATAGTATACGTTTTGTTAATTTTTTTTATATAACAGTTACCTAACTGCATTTAGCCAATTTTTTTAAACAATTAATTAATATTTCAGTTGCATATACAAATTATTATCATAAATTAAAATTTGCATTTGTAGTGATTATTTCACAGTTATTTTTATTTTGGAGAAATATTATTATAATACTAATAATGTTTGTGTTATCGTCGATTTTTTTTAATTCAGTCAGACTGTAACCGTCCGCTGAGATTGGCGTATACGGAATATTTCGTTATTTAAATGTACTTAGTAAAATATGGTAATACGCGACATAAAAATAATCATAACTCATAAGTCATTATTTGTTTTATTTTTTTTTTAAATCGCTATTTATCTTTTGAATGGTGAACTTGGCCACCCCTCACACATTCAAGTATATTTTTACGCTTCCTTCAACTTAGTTGAGATGCCTTAAAATATATTCTTTATATTGCTTCCATTCTTATATTGTATTTATTTAAATATTCACAATAAACCTAAAGATGGATTGCAATCGTTTGTTTTAAATTTTAAAAGTTAGTAAAAACTCTCTTGCGTAATTTGTTGGAAGGTGAATAAGTTAGAAGCTTATGGATTTTGATAAACTTATCAAACAATTGAAAAGTAAAAGTCAATTGATTCACACCGACACCTTGGCTTTCGAGTGTCAGATGTTTTAAAATTAAACTCTGAAATAATCATCATAATTAATTTGTTAGACTTCATGCATTGCATTGCTGTATTTTTAAATATTAATTTATGACTCAGTCATAACTTTGTTGAACTGCGTTTATTACTTCATTATTTCAGATAAAATGGGCTATAGAATAATTTTTTGATATATAGAGACACAAGGGCCGGATCAATTTTTTCTTCTAAACAATATAAGAGGTCATTGTGGACCGCTTAGATTTATATTTCTGGGGACGATAAAATAAATATCACCAATCCTGACATGTATATACGTCGCATAACTTGGTAAACGGTCGATTCTTTAGCAGTGTTCTCTTCCTGATTTAATTTCGTAAACTTAGCGATGCGTTCACCGATTTAAAAAAGTAATAATAGGTAATAAATTAATTTTACTTAGTTAAGGGCGTTGGATGTGACAATATTTTGCTGTCTTTGTCTAACACACGTGGAACATAGGAATAACAACCTAAGCGACTGGCAGAAATTAAGGTACTTTTAGTTGTTTGATTTAAAAAAATGTAAAGATGTTTGAATTGGTATACAAGTTTACTTTGCATCGGTCGAAGCATATTTTTAATATTTTTTTTAATATATTTAATATTAAAAATTGACAAATTTATAAAATTTAAAATATTTATTCTCATCAAAATATTGCTACAATTGAAAAAAATACTTCGACCGATGCAAAGTAAACTTGTATACCAATTCAAAAATAAAAATGATTACGTGTGTAAATATCTTAGCTATTATATTAAATAATAAAAATAAAAATAAAAATAGTTTTCCTATATTTTTTACTTCATAGAAGTGGCATACATTTTATGAAGACGATACGGAAATATTAATACTTTAAACAATCATTTATTTATTATATTATATATTTTATAATATTATGTTTATTCTAAATCCGGATGGTAACTATGATAGATAAACTAAGAAAAAAAGAAGTTAAAATAAATTAGTTTTAATATAATTTTATAGTATTATTATAACATCATAAATCAGGAGTTCCTTTAAACGATAATATTTAGCTTGAAAAATTAAAAAAAGCTTATAAAATATATTAATATTTAAAATTGAATCATAAAATTATATTATTTTTTCTCATTAAATCCGAGTTAGTTCACGCAACGTATAATATGATCACACTTTTTTTGAAGTGTTCACTTTTCAATGATTTTTCACTAACCACGAGTCGCCAATTCTCGACCGCGGTTCACCACAACTAACCATCGCAATTCGCAATTGCATACTAGGAACACATTACCATATTTTTGTCTAACATCCGTAAATAATCTGGTAAATAATGTACGATATTTTATGATTCCTGACAACCACTTAAGTTTAATATTTATTTTTAAATTGAACCTTACGAAACTTTAAAACGTTTTATTTATACAAGAAATTATCGAAAACTTTTTAAAAACAATTACACAATGACGGCCAAACATTTTCTTTTTTTTATTTCCATACATTTTCCATAATTGAATTACGACCATTTGAAAAGTTTTGAAACATTCTTTAAATATAATAATATTTAAAAAGATTTTTAAAGCGTATTAATCTATAGGTACTGTGTGCGATTTATTTCGATTTTCCTTGAATATTTAATTTAATGTTTAACCAGCACGTCACAGTAATTATTAATTAAGCTCTCGACGATTCTTGTCTTACAAGTGTATACAATGATAGTTAAATATAAATATTAGTTATTTTAACGTTATACATACCTCACGTAGTATATGAACAAAATATATCACATCACAATCAAATAAAATATTTATTTTTATTCAATTTAAAATCACAAAACAAAATAACGTATATGCAGCGATACGTTTTTATCAACCATTAATAATAATATGTTTTATAATATTATAATTATTAAAAATGTTGAATATTCTATGGAACACTTATATTTTTTATACGTAAATATTAATTAAATTATTTACAATTCATATTACCACATCAATTAAAACAACTTCGATAATTTGAACGAAACACGGACATGTAATTTATAAACGTATAATAATATTCGCTTTAAAAAAAAATACACAGCAACAACAAGACAAGTTTGTGTACGATACACGGTCTTATACATTCGTAATAACATAATTAAATTAATTAATACGAGATCGCAATAGACATTTATATTTATACAAGTAGATTTTTTTTTGATTTTTTTTTCCATGAAATCGTTCGTAATATCAGAACGACAACATTGTATTGGGCCGTAAACCAATAACAGCATAATATTTTACAATTTTTTTTTTTTAGAACATCCATAAAAATAACGTAATAATATTATTGAAACATAAAATGATACATATAATAAAATGTGCCTTCATTGTATAGTATTTTTTGCACATACGACGATGGTGAAAAATCTTATGATTAACAGATGTTACTAAGTTACAAAGATTATTTTATATACAATTTACAATTAATGAATTTCAATAAATATACTCTTATTGCATTTGACAATGTATATATTATATAATATAACGTCAGTACAACAATGATTTAAAACAATATATTTTATGATTAATAAAAAATCTTAACAATATCTACCATCATGGACAATGTTGACATTTTCAATAATCGAGTTCACTCAACACACTGTACAGTTTACACTAACAATGGTATTTTTATAACCAAATTGTAAATTTTATTAAACATTTAACAAATTCATATTTGATGAAATGTATCAATTTTAAATTATTTATGACGCAATCTTTGTATAACTGCCATCATCGGCTCAATCAACGATGGTTTTTTTTTCTGAACACTGAGTAATGGTAATAGCAGTTTCATTATAGATAGGTACTAATCTGTGGATTGGGATCCGCCTGCAGGTTCGATCGTATAGGCACCTGAGTATTATGTATTACGATTCACAGTATTATTTGAACATAATAAGCTTATCGAGATCAATATTTGCAATGCATTACTTAGTGACTAGATAAATATAATGTTTGTTAATGTAAAGCATATAGAATTATAGACTATTGTGATTGCACACTACAGGTTGGCTGAAAGCATCGCTCATTATTCACGTAATCACATCAGTCGAAACTAGCTGTATAGGACACATAATAATATTTTATTTTTACAATACGTTTAGGTGCGAAATTAATATAATATTATTATAATTTAAGTTATTTTTACTTCTACATTTTTACATTGATTTAGTTTTTCATATTATTATTCGTATTTTATAATATTATAATATTGTAGGGAGTAACTTATATTTAACATCATGAAAAAAATAGGTACGATTTTAATTTTATAAAAAAGGTTTGATTATAACTACCTATGAACAATTCGCAAGTCGAAGGGGTGGAGGGGGAGGTGGTAGGTAAAGTACATTTTAGTAATTTTTATCATAATATTGATGATAAGCACAAACAAGAATTCAAGTAATATAATATTATTGTGATTTATTTAAAATAAAATAATAACCAAATGAGAAAACTAGGTACCTATAATTGTGTTCCTGTTGTGTAGTTGTCGACAAAAAGTGATTTATAATAAATTATGCCTCCATTGGTTGACAAACTTGAAGAATATTTTAATTTATGTTTTAGGAATTGACAAATTTTTAAATGCTTATAGTTTTTATATTATTCTACAATTTGACATATATAATTTGTTTTCTGTACTATGTAGTAATGTTTCAAATAAATAATAAAAAATACACTAACACATTGCTTGTTTGTTAGAAATTTCATTGCTTAAAACATACTATAATAATAATAATTATTTCATGAAATTTAAAAGTACGATGAAATCAGTATGTCCTAACATAATAATTATACCTGTGTATTATCGTAATTTATCCATAGAAGATTTGGAATTAAACAAAAAAATAAAATATGTTCCTTACCACAATATTCTTACAATTGTAATTTGTAAGTCAAAATTTCATGAAAACACAATAATAAAATATCTTCTAACGTGTATAATTCCTTTAAAATAACATTTTTTCAATACGTTATTTTATTTACAGATAATAGGTAGGTACTTTGTGATCACGAAATTACATTAAGTTTTAAACTACCCATTTCGTTTTTTTCTTTTTTTTATTTCAATTCATTTTAAATTATATTAAGTAACTAATTTTATGTAATTTCGTTGCAATGAATATTTATACATTTTATCGCCCGTGAAAAATAAATAAGCCAACAAGTATTTTTAATGTACAACGGATTTCAATCAAATTATTTCTGTGTAAAAGTGTCAAGTCTAGAATTGAAAAATGTATAAGTAATAATTTATTTATGTTTAAAGTGTATTTATTACTTTGACTTGACGTACAATATATGTTTAGCGAGGGTAATTAATTTCAAACCTTTTCGTATATTATTAATGTGTGCGCCTAATGCCTATATACCTATACGTAAACGTCTTTGGGTCATCTTAACATTTAAATTTGTATAACTCATATTATATAAGTATGCTTATATCGTTCACTAAAAGTATTTGGTTAGCATAATATAAGACGGAAAACGAATAAACGTGCAAAGGGCAAATAAATGTGTTTGAAAGCGAATTTTATTTTATACTTTTTATCACAATACGTGCCTATATATATACATTATATAACGAAATATAATAATAACGAAAGTTGTATTGCTTTTTGCGAAGTTGTGTTGTTAAGTGTTTATTGTGAGTTAATATCTGAAATTCTGAATTCCTATTCATTATTCATTGTCAATATAATCAATTTTGTTTGTTTCATTTTGAATGGTCGTTATTTAGACATAAGCGTTTATAAGACGAATTCATAAAATGTTTTGTCAGAAAATCAAAAATATTATTATATTTGTTTACACGCAAGACCAACGCGTTTATAAACGTTTAATAGGTATACCTACACCACGATCAGTGACATTTAATTTCTTCATAATAATAACAATTTGTAAGCAAAAATTACAATGCAATACCATAATACCTAATAGAAATCGATTAAAACAAAAGCAATATATTATAATATTTAGCACTTAGCCGAAAAGAGAACCGTAAAATACTACGTGTTTTCTTCCATTACTCAGCTGCTGACATCGGCATGGGCAATGAAGTTCGACGAGTTAAAACGTAATCCAATTTATAACTTACAGGAAGACAAAAATTTACCAAAATTAATTGAGACTGAGTAAAAATATTTACATCGGTTTAGTGTATTTTTTTAAATAATTTTTACGCGTTTTGTGATTAAATTAGTGACAAGCGCAGAATAGTTAATTTAAAAAAATGGTTTTAGTGCTCAAACATTGAAATACGTTATAGGTATTATACTGCATATCATAGCGTAAGTTTTGGTTTAGTTTTTATTTTCCGTAAATTATTCAACTGCGTGTGTATATGAAATTCACTCTGCTGCTCTGATGTAGTTTTCCGACTCTTCTGGTCCGGAGTATAAATACAATATTGCGTACGTCGACTTTTTATACCACAATAAAATAAGACATACGAAACAATAAAAATAATAATACTACTATACTAATAATAATAGTAATGATAATAGTAATAATGATAATAGTAATAATAATAATAATAATAATAATAATAATAATAATAATAATAATAATAATAATAATAATAATAATAATAATAATAAAAATAATAATAATAATAATAATTTTAATAACAATAACAATAATAATAATAATAATAATAATAATAATCATTATAATAATAGTAGTAATATATGACGGTCAACGAATCGACTCGGCTGAAGCGAATGTGGCACGGAAATCCATTAAAAAATGTCTCGTGGCCAGAGTGGTACCAAGTGTACTATATTATAGTATTATATTATAATAGTTATGTCGGCGATCAAACCCTGCGTCCACTATATCGTACAAATACACACATAAAACATATATACATAAATCTTACTAGGTGTCTACTTAAATATACTGTATATTGTTAATATATTATATATACAGTAAAACCTCGTTAAGACGGAACTTTGTGGGCAGGAAAAAAAATCCTGTTTAAAAATTTATTTGATTTATACAGTTATACATATTTTTGTAAATAAATGATGATAAGACTCCTCTAATATAAATACTAATTAGTTATGAATAAATCAAAGATAAACAATTATGAATAATGTTTGATGGTACAAAATAGTGTGTAGTTAATTATTACTCAGTAAAAAATATTTTTTAAAAATCTATTAACATTTTTTTTTAAATGGTTGCAGTAAAATTTTAAATATTATATGAATACGGTTTATTACATCGTTCAACGACAAATATTATTGTGAGACATCTGAAATAAATAATTTAAAAATTAACTATAAAGAACCACAATAGTAAAAAGTAATGCAATGGGTAAGTAAGACAAGACGCATGCAACTTTACTGTGGTTTACTGTATGATGATATTTAAACAGGAAATTTCGTTTTACTATACTATAGTAAATATTATACAACATAATAATATTTCAGCACATTAAAAACATTAAAAACACATTTCGTTTCAACGTCTCAACGAGAAAAAATTCGTTTTACGCGTAGGTATTACGGTTTTAACGAGATTACACCGAATAAAGTATATAATATGATATTATATTATCCTTTAAGACGTTTAAGTCATCGAAATATCGGCGACTGTTGATCGACGTATTTCTTTAGACTTGGTTCCTCGAATAATGACTGTATCTGATCACGAACCGGTTGTGTGGCGCGTTCTGGTTGGGCTTGTGTCCGGCGCAGTAGCTGCACGTCAACCGCCAAAATGCCATCCTAAAGTCCTGGCTGACAAATGCGTATATGAAGGGATTGATGGCCGAATTAATCCAACCTGCGTGCGCGGAGAACAAACAAATAAAAAATAGATACTTAATAAAAAATATCAAAATAACATTATAAATCACACATAATAATATTTTTTTTTTTTTTTTTATTATTAATTAACCTGTGACAACTTAGACAATTTGGTGGTTTTTAACTGTGGGAGAGGATACTGTAGGTTTTTTAAACACGTGTGTTCATAATAATATTATATAATATTATAATATACCTATAATGCATATTATAAAACACTGCTGTGGTTGGTAGGTATATTATTATGAATAGAGCATATTGATATTAGCGGACGTTAGCTCACTATATAAATGTATGGCTTTGTAGGAAGGCTAGAGGAAGTGATTATCATTCGAGCATAAATTATATAGGTCTCACCCACCTGAATCACGTCTATCTATTGTTACCAAATATTTATGGGGATATAACTTATATTGCCTAACCTAACCTTTGGTATTAAGTAGGTAAAACACCAGTGTTGTTTAATCCTTATCAATAATACAAGTATACGTATTGGCTGTGTGTGTACGTCAAAAACGTCGGCACTTTGATAAGATTTTATCAGTTTTTAGAGCACATCTTTAGAGAGATGGTTTTAGAAGGTATATGGGACGATCGGCGTAAGGCCAAAGGTGATAGGTAGTGTTTATATTGGACATTTCGTAATTTTTAATATTTTATTTGGTTGCTGCGCTGTATTATATATTTTGTCATGTTAATATGAATATTATTACGATTTTTGTTAATGTATTATTATTATTATTATTTGATTCTTGGGACACTTGAGCTGAAGAAAGTTTTCCTGATCCAAGCATAGGTATTTGGGCTATCACACGTATTTGAACATGTGAAGCCTATGCAACTGTCCTGAGGAGTATTTATTTGCTGTCACATACAATTGATGAGTTTTACTAGGTATGGTAGTTAATTATCGTACCCTGCAGTCTTAATTAAATAAATAATATTCACGTCTCGCGTATTTTATATTATTTTAACGTCAAGCGTCGATCTTATAATATATACATTTAGTGCTCGAATCGGTCGGCCAGATGATAATATTCTGATATATTAAATTTTTATTGCAAAATGTAAATAATTTTTTTTTCGTTTTCAGCACGTGTACACGCCGAGAAGCCAGGCAAACGTGTAAGATCTCGCAAACATGAATTACAGTTAGTTGTAATTGGTAAAGATTACGTTTCATTTATTTATTTTATCGGTTTTCGAGTGGATATTTCCAGATATGTATCTAATGTAGGTCGTCGGTTTTAAGTGCACGCAGCACTGAAAACTGTTGATTTTAGTTTTTATTCTCTCTAACTACAAACTGCATGATACTCAACTAAATCCACGTCCTACACACCCAACAGATTAACTGGTAGGTATGTAAATAAACATAAATCATTAATAATTGCCAATGTATGACGTGAAATATAATGATAGGGTTGGTATTATAATGGTACAAATATAATATATTATATTTTGTTATACTGTTATATTATATTATAATACATGCAGTGAGTACTGGGTAAACCTATATATATATTCCTAATTTCGTAAAAACCTTAAAATTCAATGATATATTATGATGTAGTTGCCCGTAGTATTTGTTTCTCGTTTTGGTCCAGTAACACCAAAGTCCAAGTCCACGAATTATTGTGACGAATATTTTAAATTTTTCCTCTTTTTTTCGCAAACGAAGAGAGTAAAATTATATTTACCAATATGAACATCAACGTGTAGTTATTCCAATAACACTGAAATACCTTACAATATAGTTATTGCGTTCTACCTTTAGTTCTATGGTGTATAAAATATATTATAATTTTAGTCTTCAAGGTAGTGAATTTGTATGATTTTTTGATATTTTGTAGAATAAATTAAGTTCTATTAATATTTTTTTGATTATGGTATGCAAATGCATTCACGAGATTATATTTTACATATTTGATGGTTTGAGCATATAACTTACAAATTTATTTCTACAAAGTTCTCTGATTTGAGCGTATTTTAATATTTGATAGTTTATGTACCGTCAATATTGACAACAATATTAGGTATATTATTTGCTTATAAAATTGTATTTTTGTTATTTAAATAAAGGCGTAAGTATATAAAATACGTATTTTATCTTTGTTATTTAAAATTAAATGATTTTTTTTTAGAATTTAGTATACAAGTGCAATTTTATATTTTAATGGTTAATACATTGTCAGTGCTTTAAATTCGTGACCTCACCGATATCAGCTATGTACTGATTTATAAAAAATGTTATGACTGTCATACATTTTCCCTCTAATAAGGGTAAAAAAAACAAATTATGTGGAGTACTATTACGTGTACAAAAATGTATTATATATTTATATTTATAGGAATGGAAATTGGATTATATCGTTATTGTATGATTCAATATTATACTTAGTTTTACGTCAAACCACTGTGGTCTTTACCTGGATATACGTACCCAATAAACTAGAATATGCACAGCCTGCAGTTACGGTCGATATAATAATGTTCTACTCGTTTTAGGCCTATTGTATATAATATGTTGCTGTTTGGTTTTGTATATTTGCCTGGTATAGCTTTCGTATTCACATAAGTTTTATTCCATTTTCATAAAAGTACATGCACGCTATTTTAGATATATATATACAATATAGAACATCGATTTGTAATCAAATTGTGAATACTCAGGAGGAAGACACCGATATTGTTTTTATTTTTTAGTAATCTTAAACAAATATTTTTTTCAAAAGTTATTTTTTTTTCATATCATTTTATAATAATATATATTCATGTTTTTCGATTGTTTTCGACGGCCGTGACAAGTTAAATAAAATATAGGTACCTCGCTGTGACTGACGTTCTAGAAGCGAATACAAATCGAAAGATTGAAGTGCGTGTAAATGATAAAATCGTTTAACTAAATATAATATTTCTACGAAATGTAGAAGAAACAATAACCGTGTTTTTCGTAACTCGTCGACTGCAGTGAATTGAAGAATATTATGGCGTAGAACAAAATAATTTTTTTTTTTTTATCGAGAAGATAGAACTCTGACAATTGTGTGTGCTGAGGTTCATTTACGTGCGCGTTTTCCTCTCTAGAATGCATTAGCTATTGCATGCGAAAATTGTGAGAAAAATATTTTTGGTTGAAAAAAAAACGAAAAAATAAACCGTATAAAATATATAAGCAAGATAAATATATACGCCTCTCGTCATAAAATATAAAATGTTTTGCACACAAAAATACTTACATACCTAACATATAAAAATATATATATATATAATATTATACCACGTGACCGCCGTATATACGAGCGTGAACCACGATGGAATGTGGAATATATATTTTAGCAGCTTGTTTATGGCTACTGTAGTGGTTGTTTCGGCCTCTTGTAGTATGCTAAAAAGACAAACACATTTCATCTCACGAAACACGACGGTGGCATTTTCACAACAGTTCGCGAAGAATACGAAACAAAAACGTATACGACCACTACGTCCGCGTCCGTTTGATACGCGCCAAAAAACGGATCGGGTACAGGTATACCTATATTATTTCGTGTACAATACGTGGTTAATTCTCGGAATTATTCAAATTTCGATGTCACGTTTAATCGGACGTATATTAATAACACAATAAAAATCATTCAGATTTAATGGCGCAATGCACTCGAATTAATCGTTTTACATAACTGCGAACGGCACAACTCTGGCCGCGACTGACGAATTATATTATATTATATTGCGTAGCACAATGACCGCGAAATTTCGGTGCTCGTGATGTAACCATCGCAAAACAGTTGCACATAATTTTATTATGAATTTAAGATATTAAAAATACTGTCATCACTGTTATTGTCATCAACAGTCACATTAATATATTGTCCAGGAATCGTCGAGAAATTGAAAGAGTATCATTTGCGTCGAATGACATTATTTTATTGTGTACATAATATATTATACGCACTGTGATCATGGAGTAAGTAACCTGCAAGCATACCATAACCATATTATATTTTTATCCTTCGATAACCTTAATTTATTAACTTTAATATATATTTTTCAGTATGCAATATGATAAAGACGAAATTTTTCGATAGGTATTTAGCTTTTTGATGCCATTTTAAGAAGAATAAGTGTCTTGCGGCAATACAGACTTCTTCGATTATGTTTAAAATTTTAAATAAAATAGATGTAATTTATAATATATAATATATAATATTATAGGTTCTCGGAAAACTTTTATAAGCCCCTCGTTCAAATTTAATTTTAAATAGTTTAGTGTTTTCTTGTGAATCGTCTACAGCTTAGCAATTCACAGTAATGTAGGGTGGTAATAATTTTAAGAAATGCAAGTTTGTATTGCCTCATTGCGCGTAATATATAATTATTTAGAAAATACTGACTATGGACTTGGAGTATATATATATAGGCACTTATGAATTCTGAAAATAAGAATTTAAATCAATACATACGCATGATACATAATATTATTAATGGATAAAACAGGGCTACTATTGAGCAGTGAGCACGCTTTGTTGTTGGTTATTTCTCCAACGTGGCGCTTGAAAAATTAAAATACTTATTAATTATTATATTATATTTCGTTTTTAATAATAAATAACTATTAGACTATAATTTTTTTCTCATTTATAATAAGTTTTATATAGATGTGTATTTAATAATTTAATGGCACGCGCAGGAAAAAATTAAAAAAATGAAGTATTTTTTGTTACTTAACGTTGGAAAATTTGCCATATCTGCCCTTCTTAATACATCATGAAACTTAAAATAAAAATTGTGAATAATGTTTTTTTTTAATGTTTTTTTTTTTTTACTTATAATCGTATCTATAATTTAATATTAGGCTAATAACATAGATAATATATACAACAACTAGATAAACGTCTTTATACTACAGTTGTGACCAATATCTTGAAGTCGGCCGCCATTTATAAAGCAGGAAATGTTTACATTTATTTTACATTTATTCATATACATATACTACCTGATCCCGTGCACTTCGTTGCCCGTTAAATGTACCAACTCTATATGACTCAAACTTTGTTCAATTCGTTATTAAATATTCAGTATATGGTGTTCAAAATTTATCTTGACTTTTCTTGGAATAAAAATTCTGATTCGCAGCAGTATATTATCAGATAGGCAATCTACCTGCGGTAGATCGCGGACCCCGTGCTGTTTGTACGTAACTTTATAATTTAGGTAAAACACGATTGCGTACGATTGTTTTTGGTGACACCTTTTAAGCTACACGATTGCGTACGATTTTACCTGATTTTCAACTACACGATTGCGTACGGACTATTTAGCGTTGTTGCCAATTTTCATACTAGTATATAGGTACCATATGATTACACTAAAAATAGTTTATAAATACATTGCTTTTTTAATAATCATTTAGCTTTTATTACCTACGCTTATTGTTAGGGTTTTAAAATTTCATGAAATTTATTTTCTTGACATATTTCATTTCCATGAAAAATAAAAATAAAATGTTTATTATATCAAAAAGTTTATAGTCGTCAAATTCCAAATGAACATTTTTAAAAGTTTGTTTGTTATATGAAACAAAGAAAATATGTAACATATTTACATATAACTTATAAGTTGTTTAACAAATCTATAATATAACAAATTTAAACATTGTCTTTTAACTCTTAAGTTACAAGCTAATAAACCAACTCAACATCATAACATATACATATTGTTGAGAGCCATGACTCTGTGAATGCATATTATACTATATTATAATTATATTACATTATATTCACAATGTATATAGACATAAACCACTCTTATAACAGTCGTCAATCGTAACCTTTTACAATAATATACAAAATATGATCTAATTATTAAATAAAAGAGTCCAGAGCAGCTTCACATAATCACATCACTCAGTTACATACACACACATATACGACTTTTGTACACCTATAATAATTACTAACTAACTTTTATATTGATTATTACAAAAGTCTACATTTACTGGATATTTATTTGGTATATTGTAAAATTAATAAACTTGACAACGTTGCATACAATTTCATACGCAATACTGTTTATTTTTTTTTTCTTAAAGATATTTGCTACCCATCTTCAAACATACGCAATCGTGTTGTCAAAAAGGACAAACGTACGCAATCGTGTTCTACCCTATAATTTAACTCTAAAGTATCAAAGTTATACCAAGTATGTCACTGAACTCCTCCTAAACGACTGAACAAACATGCCCGATTAACCAATAGCAACCAATATAATCCACTATTATTATTTTAATCTGCAACAATAAACTACATTTTTATTTTATTATTTAGTTTATTTTTTTCTGGACAGATGGCGCTACTATTGTATTTTTGACATCCAGATTTCCTACTTTTTCGGTGAATTTTCCTAAAATTGTCTTTCATAGAAACTTTCTTCGTGATATACTCTTTTGTTTAAAAAAAAAAATCAAGAAAATCTGATAAGTAGTTCCAGAGTTTACCCTGTACAAAGATTTTCATTTCACATTTATTTAGTTAGATACTGTGATAATATTACTTTGTGGACATTGCCTGCTTTGTAAATGGCGGCTGACTTCGATGATAAGAAAGAGACAGCTATCTAGTTGTTGTATATAATATTATCTATGGCTAATAACTGTATTGAAGCTTTGACAGACGATACTAAAAAATTAAAAAAAATATATACACTATCATAATCCGGGAAATCGGATGTGAATAAAAATAATTTTCTTTAGTTTGTTTGCTTTTACTGAAAATCCCACGTTTGAGAAAACTCACTGTCCCTATAATAATATGTATAACTATTATTACAACACTGCGTAATCTGTAATTGTTTATGTTTCAGGGATGTTTAAACGCTATACTATAAATTATAATAGAGGTGAAAAAGGAGATGGCTGATATGTATATTATTATTATTATTATTATTATTATTATTACACGCTGCTTTGAGATAGGACCGTTTGAAATTTATATTGCTTCCGCCATCTCTTTGTTGTTTCTATGTCCACCGCGAATGTAGTTTGCGTAATTAGTGTGTTTCACGTGTACATACGTATACTATAGGTAAGTAACCTAATCTATTATATTATTCAAAATTGTGGCTTTCCAGTTAAAATACGCGCCCAGTTAATACAAGACAACCTTCTAATATTAATCGGAGTTGAAGAGAATATTATAATATAGTTCCATATTTGGTTTTCCTGAAATCTAGGCCACGTGTAGGTACATAAAAACTGTATGGTTTGGTATTATAGGTAATACCAATTTAATAACGATAGCACACCAACATAGCACATTTTTCAGTGATTGTTTGAAATGTAAATTATTGTTAAGAAATAATTGATAACACTGTCTGACAATTATTTTTAATGCGTCTGGGCGGGGAATTGACGCCATGTACTAACTATAATAGTCGCGAACAATAAATCGTCTTCAAGCGTATAATACAGAAAAAAAACTAATTTTTATAATGAAAATATAAACACAATATAAGTATATCAATAATTTTATAATTTATTAAGTGTCAATCCAAAAGTGGTGATTTATTATTTAATAAAATATTGATTAATAATTCTGTGTAATATATTACGTGTATAAAACAGAAAGAATTTTTCTAAGCTGTCAATATTTAAATTAAACTCTGCTTGGAATTACGTGTTTGAGTCATAAATTAATACAAGAAAATGTTGTGTCAATTCATTAGGTAATGTAGTTTTTGAATCCACTAGATCCGTATTATTTTCTAATATTGCAGTTTTTAAATTCCACACATTTTTATGGTTTTGATTTCATAAGAAATTATGTAAAAAATAAATAACAGTTTGCAACTTATAAACTTTAATATATGAGTCACGCGTCAATATATATAGTTATTGCATAAAACGGTGTGAGTTGTTTATTTAGTACCACAATAACTTACTATAGCGACGTTCAAAAATATACAATTTTAAACTTAAAATCAATACTGTTGTTCGATTGACTGTAGAATAATGACCAGCTATGTCGGAACATTAATTACATTACGTCATGTACCTACTAGTGCGAGCACTTGAACTAGTCGTTAAAAGCTGTTTTAGTTAGAACTAAGTGTGATTTTAATTTATTATATTTTATTAGAATTATTATTATTCGTTTTTCTTTAGGATAAAAAGTATTTTAAAAGTATGGTTTAAAATAATAATAATAATAATAATAATAATGTAAATTCACTAACAAACAAATTCCTACGACTAAAATATAATACTTAAAAATACTTACTGGCTACTTAAAACTTCAATTAATGTACCCAGATTGCCTATACAACACGCCGTCTTATAGCTGGTAATATAATATTTTTATTCTATAAGTACCTATTTAAAAAAATGTAATAGAAATCGATAAAAATAACAATAGAATAGATTAAGATATAATTAAAATCAAATAGTTTATAAAATACCAACAAACTATATTATATTATCATTGTATAATACAAATGGTAAAGTTGTTATTATTTAAGAACTTCAGGAACTGGCACATTTTTTAACCGTAAAAATACCGGTCTTGTAAAACTTTAATGAAATAATATTCTAATTGCATACTTATAGCTTATGAATTAATATCCGCTCTATAATATAATTGCTGTGTCGGTCCATTTACCCTTTTTATTCTTCACGCAGGGTCATATTCAGAATTTGGGCTCCGTGAAGCACTTAAAAAATCAAACACACTAAAACTATGTTTAGGAGGCAGGAGGCACCATATATTGTATATGTTGTTAAAAAATCTTGCAATAAAACATTCTAGAACATTTCCAATAGTAGATTGCTAAACGGTGATGACGAACTCTATATAGAACGAAACTAATGGTATTAAACGCGAGGATGAATTACGTTTTACCCAAACGTAAAAACGTTCATTTAATCATTTTGACGTTTTTATTATTGGGTTCTAAAAACAACATTTTCGGATATTTCAAAGGCATTTTAACATTTTAAATACAAAATAACTTTTAATAATTTATTATTGATCGTGCAACACGTAGGTACCTATTAAAATCTTACATTTAGTATAATGTATAAATAATATGTAGTTTTGTTTGTTTTTAGACGATTATATAGTAACGTAATATGATTAATGTTGAAAAGCGTTGCCGAATTTTTTTTGAACTAATTTCGCACTAACATGGCATTCTAAACTTTTAACTTTTTTTTACGTAGTAAGCTTATTTTAAAAACTTATTGAAACATTATTTTTTATAAATTCGTGGAAATCATTCATATATACTGTATATTATATTCTCTGTTTCTTTGTTAGTTTCTTTGTACTACGTATTATAATATTATTTTATACATTTTATATTGGCTTGCATTAGATACATCATTGTCAATATAATATTTTTTTTGCGTTTGAGTGTCTTACCTTAAAGCTAACTGAAAAAAATGTTGATTCTAGACTGTCTTCTTGACCCACTTCGTTGGTCCAAAATACCCATCGTTAGAAAGCTCACAATCTTGTAGACAATACAATTATTTTACCGACCAGACTTGACAGAATTCAAAAGTCAAAATTATTTATCGTTTAGCTTATTGAAATATTTTGAAGATTCGAAAGATTTTTGTTTGGGCGATCCAGGAAATCGATAAATTATCAAAGGTTCCCAAAGTAAGAATTACACTAAAAATACATATTAGCTTGTTTCCAAAATGCACTGACTAAATTAGTTTATTAACCCCCCTTGCAATGACACGTTCAATTAATTACTACTCTTTGACGAATAAACGACAAATCATACACGTCTACTCGTGTTACAGACGAGAAAACTACTGGATGCTGTATAATGTGTGGGTATTTGTCTTGTCAACCTACAATATAATAATATATAGTTACGATCGTATTGTATAACGATTTAACGGTCTGTTTACTTGATCGTGTATCTACTATTGTCAAATTAATTTAAAATAGTATTAATAGAACTTGACGACAAGAAAAAAAAATATGTAGAACACTTATAATAACTATCCGCTCTACTCCGTAAACAGTTTTTTTTTACAAATCATAATATAAAATAGTAATATAAGTTATAACGTGATACGTGTTCACATTAGTCGAGTTTTTAAGTAGTTTACTATCGTGCATTTGTGCTACGCTTGTGTCGAATGATAATAATACACTTACTATATTGATACTACATAAGAATAACCACTGATAACGACATAAGAATCGAGGACCAGCATCGCAAAGCATAATAATGATAATGTTAATAATAAATCTATGCACCTGAAGTATATAGGTACACTGTAATATTTTGCATAAGTTGAAAACCAAAATAAAGTTGTGTCACGATTAAGTAAAATATATAAACTGCTATAGATAAGCCGCTGACGGAAATGGATTCATCCAGTGCGGGCGCACACTGTGATGGGGAGGAGGAGAAGGGGTTAAGGGTTCAAACTCTCCAGAAATATCTTCCTTCATGTAAATTGTAAATGTGTTTCTACAAAATGCACCTCTCCTCTGTAATTTCTGGTAAATATATTATTAGCATAACCCCGTCTGAAAAAAATCCTGTACTTGCTACTGGATTCAACTAAAATATGTTTCTTATTGCAGTGTAAGTTATAAAAACTAAAACAAAATATAATGGTCTTAAAAGAAATTTTCTATACATTTTTATTAAAGAAATTGTGTTTTGATTGGACCTAGGAACGGTCTATAACCGAAAACAACCATAAAAACTTGCTGCCCGTGGCAACTGCTCCTTGCTTTATCCTCCCAGATATTATATATTAATACCGATTCCGTGACCGACGCTGCACCTTCGTAGTGTTACCTAACCTAACCCGCGGTCACAAAAAAAATATAATTTGATATTATATTATTGCTCTCACCCAGCCACGTGAGCCACTTCATCATGTCCTCCGGTATGGCCGTCGCAGGCAAAAATGGCGTGATCAGGTAGACGATGAAGAATAGCAGCCAACAAGCGATGAATCCGCCGACGACGATGGACAGCGTCTGCGCCGTTTTGTTCTCGCGCTTCAGCGAAACCCGGCAATCGTCACCTCTGCGCAAACTGACATTATAGCTACAGTTGTCGGATAAAATTAACGATGTTATGCAACAATATTATACACGATAACAATATTAAAATATGTAATAATGCGGTTATATAATAATATGATACTGAAATGGGCAAAAGCTACTACCGTCCGTCAATGGCGTTCTATATTTACCTGACGCGCACGATTTCATCCATTTCCACCGACGGTCTTTCCATCGATTCGTGACTGTAACGGGATATCTGAAAAATCAACGAAAATCAGTCTCGTACTTATTTATTAAAATGCACTGCTATATAGGTATCGCCTAACGGTTACAGTAGGTATATACACAAACACAACGCCTATAATATTATAATATGAAAAATAAAATAAAAATTGAGATTACACATTTACACCATGCGTGCTGGATAGGAAATTAGGATATATAATCATTTTTCCAGTAACTCATAATTATTATTACGACATTAATTTTTAAATTTTGTGACTATAATAATAATAATATATAATATGGCTAATATTATATTTGGTACACAGTAATATTAAACTGACCATAAATCTAATAACGTTTCTACTGTAAGTATGCAAATTGCAAACACAATTTTTTAATTTTATATTTGTGTCAATCATCAATAATTTAGTGTTAGATAATCACAGTGAGTATATTATAAAGCAATGGAAAACAAATTAATTAAAAACTTCTGTTATTGGAGCAATCCATTTTTTCCCGAGATGAAAATCACACTAAATAGTTACGTTTTGCTTCAAAATTGCATTGCAAGAGTTTGTCAGATGTATAGGCATTGCATTTTGTTATCTTCGTCTTAGACACGAATAACAAAAAAAAAATACCCTCACTGCATTTTCCGCGAATCCATTAATAATATCTAAGTGATTTCTGGGTTAAAAACTTAAACAAATAACGTAATAATATATTTGATAGGACTTCATTTTTGTGGCTTTAACATATGGTGTGGCGCCGCCCTAATACAATAATACTTTGTTAACATATTATAATAATATCAAAAAAGTTTCAAATTTACAGAATAAATTATTAATAAAAAATTGGTTTTTATAGTTTCAAACACAATACTGGCGTGCTTCAAATACGTAGCATCATAAGATTAGGCAGCGATAAACGTATCTTAATGATCGATCAAAGAACTGAACGAACGTAATTTTATTACCTTTAATATTAAGAATTATGTTGCATAAATGACAAAGGACAAATATAACATAATATTATAATATGGTGTAGAATATAATATTATGTCACGCTGGCTTGTTCAAAAGAAATTAAAATTACACGTACATTTTTACAAAACTTTTGGGGTTACTTTGAGAGTAGTAAATAGCGATTTTTTTTTTTTTTTTTTTTTATTTATTTGAAGAAATCTACAATCTATGCATGCTTTTTGTATAATAAGTAGGTTTGATATATGAAAGGTAAAATATGGTATGAGTAGTTAGATTAGGGAAGATACCCAGTGGTAACACCCTGTGACATGAATAACAATGACAAGAGAGAGAGAAGAGAGAAAAAAAAAATATATATAGTTATATAATATAAGACAGTAAATAAGTAATTAATTTGAGGTTTGGAGGTGTTACCTGGTAGCGACCTCCAGCACTTATTAAGCTCACTTTTCAAAGAAGATCTCTACACCATTGCCTTTTTAGTCTACGGCGCGGGTTACCAGGGAGTGAGTTGGTTGATAGTTTAGAGATTAGTGGATTTGTGTGTTGTTGAAATTTGTTGTGGAGTCTGGTGTAATATAGTTTGGAGATTTGGTTAAGATTTTGGATTTTGAGATCTTTGTGGAGATTATTGTTGGTTAAGTACCAGGGTGCTGATGCAACTAGGCGAAGGCATATTGACTGAAAGGCTTGGATTGTACGGGTGTTTGAGGGTTTAGCGGCACCCCATAATTGGATGCCATAAGTCCATAGTGGCCTGAGTAGTGACTTATAAATTAGAAGTTTGGTGTTGATATTCATTTTGGATTTCAGTAAGGGTCTAAGGAGGTGGAGTCGGGTATTAAGGGCTTTTCGTTTGGCTTTTAGGTGGGGATTCCAGGTAAGTTTACTGTCGAGGATGAGGCCAAGATATTTGACTTCAGAGTAGGAAGGTATTGGGATGCTGTTTAATGTGACTACGGGGCAAGATCCTTTTTTTAGGGTGAATGTTATGAAGGAGGACTTGGTTTCATTGATTTTGATCTTCCATCTTTTTGTCCAGAGGTAAATTATGTTAAGGTGTCTTTGTAACATATTAGAAACTGTGTTTGGGTTTTCATTGGAGGCCACAATTGCCGTATCGTCCGCGTAGGAACCGAGTTCAGTAAAGGAAGTTTTAGGGATGTCGTGCGTAAAGATATTGTATAGAAAAGGAGCAATATCGCTGCCTTGGGGAACTCCGGCTAAGATATTGAAATAGTTTGAGTGGCTCGAGTTCTGGCGTACGACGAATGTGCGATCGCTCAAATATGATTTAACCAATAGGAAGTAAGGCGCAGGCAGAAATTTTTTAAGTTTGAATAGTAGGCCATCAAACCATACCCTATCAAACGCTTGTGCGACGTCTAGAAAGACGGCAGCGCAGTAATGTTTTTTCTCAAGAGAAACTGAGATAGTGTCTACTACTCTGTGGAGTTGATGAATGGTAGAGTGATTGGGTCTGAATCCAAATTGAGTGTCAGGGATAATTTTTGCCGAAATAGCTAGTGGTATGAGTCTCTTTAATAGGATTTTTTCGAATACTTTAGATAATGTTGGGAGTAGACTTATAGGGCGATAAGAGGTTACTTTTTCAGGAGGTTTGTGGGGTTTTGGGATCATTATTATCTCTGAGAATTTCCAGGTAAGGGGGAAATAGGATAAACGCAGCATTGCGTTATATATATAGGAAAGTAATAGGATTACTTTTTTGGGTAGGTTTTTGGCAATACGATTTGTAATTCGGTCAAACCCAGGGGCTTTTCTGTTATGGAGTTTTTTTATAATGAACTCGATTTCGCCGGGACTTGTGTGTTTGGCTGGTAGTGAGACGGGTAATGCAGACTCTAAGGAATGTGTGACAATTTGGCTTTGAGTGGGATTTAGAGTTATGTCATGTGGGGTAAAGGTTTGGGATAGATGTTGGCCAAATAGGTTTGCTTTTTCTGTGTCAGAAACCACCCATGAGTTATCTTCTTTACGGAGGGGAGAGGAAGTTGAGATAGTTTTTAGGATTTTTTTGGTCGTTTTCCAGAGACAAGAGTTATGCGTTGTTAGGTTTTGGATAAATTGTTGATAGGTGAAGGAGTTGTGATGTTGGAGTGCTTTCCTTAGTTTATTATTTAGTTGGTTGTAAGTGTGTTTGTCGATGGGGTATTTGTGCCTTTGCCACCGGGATCTTGCTTTTCGTTTTTCACGGAGAAGATGTTTTATATGATTTGGAAGTAGGTTATTGGGGTAAATTGTGATTTGAGTTGTTGCTAGGTGAATGCATTCCTGGATATCTGAAGTGAGCTTTTGGATAGTGCTGTCAATGTCTTCGCTTGATTTTAAGGAATGGTTGAGTAGAGTGCGAGATTCAATGAGTTGTTGGAAGGTAGGCCAATCTATTTTTCCAAGATTTTGAGGATTTGTGGAAGAGTTTGAACAGGGAATTTCGAGGTCGAGTATGATTGGTGAGTGGTCGGATGACAGGTCGTTTGTGTTGGAGATATTAGTAGTGCAGTTACTTGGTATTCTTGCGATGAAGATATCCAGGATATCTGGGCGACGGTTTTGATGTGTTGGCCAATAGGTGGGGTTAGAGGGTGGTAATATTTTTATGTTCGAGTTATTTGTTGAGTTATAAAGGACTCTGCCTGAAATAGCGATTAAATTATATCTTTATGAGCTGACTTTAATGTTCAGATGTAAAACAATAAATAAATTGTATTTTAAATAATTTTCTGATGATGTGATTATTAAAAACATATTATTATTGAATCTTATAATTTTTGCTGTCAAATTTTTTCACAAATATGAAATGCTTAGACCTCGAGGTAATACCAGATTGTTTGTGTTGTTGCCAGAATAATAAATATTATTATGAAAAAAGTTTTGTCATAATGGTCATGATATTTGAAATTAATTTTATGAGTGTAAATTATTATAGACACCGGTACGTCAGTAAAATACTTAGATTAAATTAAAGATGATATCAAAATTGTACGATTTTACATGCAACAGTTATTGAATTTAAAGAAGTTAATCTTGAAACTTCTGATTGCAATTAAGGATCATTATAAGAAATAATATTAAAAATGAAACCGCAACCTACAAAATTATTTTCAGTATTAAAATATTACAATTTAGTTCATTATTAACATGTATTGTAGCAAATTGATAACATTATACACACAGTGCATCTGCCATTTTATAACGAAATTTTCTGTTTATTGAATTATTTTTGAGAACCGTAATCAATTAATTAAAACCAAATTTATGTAATATTCTATTAAACGGATTTCGCTACAATACGATTTTTAAATTCCGAGTGGAGTGGTGAGTGTATTGATTTAAAAATAATGTGTATTTCTTTGTGCCTGAATACATTTACTATAGAAGAAAAAAGCTTTGATTTTGCAATGATGTGTATTTTTACTGATAGGAAACTGAATTTAATTGGTATTTTGGGGGATCAAAAGTAAAAATTTACCAGTACAATTCTTAATGATTGAGAAAATCCTAAAAAAGGCAAAATCAGTTTTCTACAAAATAGATTTTCTTATTTTGATGAATTTAAGGAATAACTGTAGATACTTGAAATTTTCACCAAATACATTTTATAAGCATTGTCTTTGCATCGTATAATTTAAAAAATATTTCGTCTTTTTTTGAACAAAATAATAGTGTGAACTTTCGGATTTAATTAATTTTTTTTTCATTAATTGTTGATAAAAATTTTTCCTTGGTCAAAAACATTCAGAACGACATTATACGATTCTATTTTAAGTGTTTTTAATAATTTGAAGTATTTTAATTTGTTATTATTTTAAGTTTACGTTGCGGAATTAATGAAAATATTACGTCATATAAATCAGAAACCATAATGGGTGCACCCATTACATTAGGAATAACTTAAGAAACTAAACATTTTAAAAGATAAATTTAAAATGTTCGGATGACTTGTTTTTTTTACTTATTTCGAGTATGAATAATTTCATGTCAATAGTGATTCAAACTATTAAACGCGACGATTCCAAATAAGTATGTGGTACTTGCAGTAATAATAATTTTCATTGAAATTATGAATTATTATGAACGAATATCATAATTTATCATATTGTTATTATTATATTATTATTATGACGTTTCACATATTGTATAAATTATAATAATATATTATGGTCTTTTCCGGCGTAGAGTTCTATCATTAAATGATTAACTCGTGCATCAGTTGTAACTAACTTATAAGCTATAATAATATTATCGCAACACTTATAAACGTTTGAAGTCGTTATTTTCATCAACTCGTTTTCCGTCAAAATATCGTACCGTGCTGGGAATCGTCGACTTTGCACTAATAATTACCGGAGACATAATTCTAAATATAATATATTTTGTTAGATATATAATATGAGGATTTTGACGTAAATATAGGTACTCTATACAGTTTTCCGGTTTCCGGATTGTCGTTAAATCGCAGATGGTGGTTATGAATTATTACACCGTTCCTTTTGAATAAGCGTACATGCCAAACAGCTGTGTTGCTGTTAACTGTGAAGTCGTTCGCAATTATTATTGTCATCGGATACTGACCAAAAGTCGTCAATATATTTGTTAAAAAAACACGTTGGCGTTGGCCTTCCTGTACACGAAACGAAAAAGTTTTCTGTTTTTAAAAAAAGCATGGACGGACTAGGAATAAAAATTGGCCCGGGGGAAACAGAAAATTTAGCATAATTTTATCCTAATAATAAAATATTTATAAGTCATCTGTCCAAATTTTCACCAGGTCCAGAGGGGGGATCGCACACCCGCCACCCTAGTCAGTCCGCCCCTACAGAACGGTGATTACGTGTCTTGTAAAAAAAAAAAAACAAAAACACTAAATAAGAAATCAATAGGTAGTAGATTGCTTATGGATACAAATATGTTTTAATTGTTTTATGCGGATTATAGCTTGAAACTAAATACAAGAAAACGCATAAAATTAAACGAAAACTAGTATAAATTAACAATATTGTTTTAAATATCCACATACGAATTTTCAAAGTTGTCGTGCGCATTGGTGAAATTTCAAAAACCAATAATCGTCGACGTGGAAGTAACTCCAAAGCTGAAAATAACGTATGTAATACATTATTCCAATAGTTTACCTATATGTGAGCTTCAAATATTTGTATAATATAATATCATCACACGATATCCGTATGCAACATTGAAGAGTTTAAGACTTTGTCTCCGTGCGATAGCACCGCTGTTAAGTATCTCGCTAATGGCAATTTATACATCAACCAACTATATTTGGAGTTTTCAAAAGTAAACAAATTGAGTTTGAAGTAATAAGCCATTATTGTGTTATTATAATGAAACGATATCAGGCATAATGTATGTCTTATATCGAATCTCGTCTAAGACCTCTGGTATAATAGTTCAGTCGGGGACTTGAAAACAAATTATTATGCAAAATAAAGAAACGATAGATCTTATAACACGAACTCCAACCAACTCTTTGATAATATTGCAAACTCCCCCATAGTTTCGTCGTCGGTTGTATACGAGGCGTGTTATCAACAACAGCTGTGATCGTTGGAAACGTTAAGACCGTAATTTACCGTAAACAACGTAGGTATATACTTGGACTCGAGAGAATCGTGGTTTATCCTACTCAAAAGTTGAACACTAAAGATAATGTATTTAATCAAAACGAAACGAGGATAGTCTTGTACCGTTTTATGTACCTATACAACTAAGACTATAAAAGAAATCCGACTATACCTAATACCTACGTGTAAATTACTTTGATTTTACGTTCTTGTGCGTTACACAGTTAAAACTAATCGTAGGTATTGGTAAAGCTGATATCACGTCGAAAATCGAAATGTGATGCCATCGAAACAATAAATACATGACGCACATAATACTGTTGTGTAACTTGTTAGTCAATAGCCCCATAGGTGTAAAGATATTTGAGTTTAAACTGATACAAACAAAAGTAAAAAAAAAAAATCCATAAAATATTTTATTGAGATGTTAATGTTAATTTTTGGTAGAAAATGATATAGAGAAAACTAGCAAAGCACGATTCACACTATTATTTATTACGAAATAATTTAATAAATTATAAATAATTATCTGTTTTCGCTACACAGCCACATTATGTATTATACATAATAATAATTATTACTATATTTCATTATAATATTATAATAATAACAAAATATTTAAGTAAAAAATCAGTATAAAAAAACCATATATACCTATATCAATATATATATATATCTATATATACAGAGTGAGTAAAAAAAAGGTACATTGGATGATGGATATACCTAACCCTAGGGCATCATTGGAGAATAAAAAAAAATGTTTCGTTTTAATTTTCGAATATGTCAATTTTTACGAATTTTGATTTTTTCTAATTACTAGATGATAATAACGAAAAATTAATAATACCACGTAACGTACGTTAAGTTCTAATCTTAAATCATGTGTATGATTTTTAATTTTTTTTTCCCATTTAGCGCCTTAAAATTAATGTTGAACCGATCAATGGTACTGAAAATATGAAAAAAACAGGTTGACACCTCATTTTAGGATGCAGTTTTTTACTTATTAGTGCAGGTATTGCTATTTAATTCTTGTTTTTCAGGTAGCTTATTAGAACTTTTGTATGATTATAATAAATATTATATACAATATACATTACACATATTATAACTTTTTTATATCCATCATATTCAATAATTATGATTTATTGATATCTGTTCATGTTTATATTCGTTCGTTTTCTCCGTTTTTAAAACGTATTTCAAAATTTATTGTTCAATAGAAGATTAAGTTCATTAATATTATAGTAAAAATCATTTTTTTTTTCGTTAAATATAAAGAAAATAAAAAAAAAAATATTTTAAATTTCTATAATATGACATAATAATATGTAATATGTATATTATTGTATACACACATATAGATACAAACCCGGTAAAGCCGGGGAACGCTGGAAGATAATATATTAATATAATACAATATAAATGGACCTAAAAAGCTTGTATAATGCGCACATACACATACACACACACACAAAAATTCCCCAAAAAAATATTATGAAAAAAGTTATTACGTTCCAAATTCATTTATCAAAAAAATATTTATATTTTAAAAAATTCTAAAAAATAAACTACTTGACCTAGATATTTTTTTACTATCAAAATTGTTCTTATAATCACATTCACAAATTGGCTATTTTGAAAATATCCAAAAAAATTTAAATCAAATTTTAAATTTTTTATTTTCAGTGTTAAAAAATAAAAATAATTTTTGTATAATAGTGCAGTTGTTTGTAGCGCAAGTAACTATAAATTATATAATATATAAAAAAAAATTTAAATATTAATTAGAACAAAAGTTATTCCAAAAGTCAGTTCTATCTGTTACACCCTACGATCATGATGTATCTACATATGTTATATTAATACATTAGGTATACAAAGTTTATTAGTTTTTTTATCAGCACCCAGATCTCATAGGTCATCCTCATTTCTCAGCGATGAGTTTGACCGTCATATTGTATTATTATTGATGTGCAGTTATGTAATATCATTTCGATGGCCAATAAATTATTATTATTATATACCTTTAGTTTAGTATGTTTCTAGTTTTTCATTTGAAATTTTTTTTCAGATTCAAAATAACGCACACAAAAACGTTTCAGAAGAATTGGTAAATATTAGCCCAGATAGATCGCATTAATCCAATTGTAGATGTTAAGACGGGAAGCATAATACGTAATAATATCAAAGGTCTACAATCATCTATATAACGACAAAATAATAAATCCAAATATCCAATAACGTTTTGGAGAGTCTAAGGTGGTATATTATGTACGATATAATGATAATTCTATCACTTTCTATAATATATATACAATATATAATAATGTTATATTATAATCGTTAAGCCGGCTATTTATTAAGGGCCAACAACTCAAATGTCAATATCTAGTTTCGTGACACGTACGAAGATAGGCCGTACGAAAAAATAGTATTCAACGATCAAAAACGAATTTGCAAGAAAAACAACCTTATAATTATAATAATTGGCTTTTGATAATTTTTTTTTATCTAAAAGAGGACAAATTTATTCATGTTGTTTTGGACTCCAATATTATTATTGTCGAATTCAATGCCAGAAAAATACATTTCAAAATACACAACACATTTATAATAGACGTCTTAGACATTATTATTACACTTTTCTAAAATTAAAGTTTTTAAAATCAGAGTCCAAATACCTATAATATATTACCTAAATTGTCTTCATATTTTAAATTTAAAAATATATCAAAATCTCACTATTTCCCAAGGCCTTATAGTTTTACCTGTGAAATAAGTGTTTGTACTAAACCGTGTTGGTTTCAATTATTAAGATGATCGCACAATCGCAGTTCTTATAACGAAATACAAATTGTATAATTCGGGCCTTTGACTTGATAACGATAACATAATAATAACTTGTAGAAACAACTGTTTCTTCTCCTTATAGTGTTATAATTTAATTTTAATCAGTAAATTTGGTACAGAATTATAACTCCGATTATAACCACAAGTCGTATACGACTATAATTTCACTGATTATACAGAGCTGTTCTATTCGTGATTCAAAAGTTTTAAAAATCGCCTAATTTGAATTTTTGCTGTGGGGATTTATAATTTTGGAACACGTAGATTTTCAAATTTATATGAAGATGTATTATTGCTTGTTTTCACTCTCGATACAACAATTTTAATAATTGATATTTCGCCTAACCAAAAACTAGTCATTTTTAATTCGATTACTTTAAAAAATAACTATATGCATTACATGACATATTACACAGATTTAAAAGATGTTATAGACGTATGAGTTAATACAAATGAATGATGATTAATTTTATATGTGTCATCTGCATTGAGATGAGGGAATATATACCAGGTTTATATATCCAACTATATTTTTTTTCGTAATGTTTAAGTTTTGTTTTGTTGAACGATTCTTCTTATAGTATATTAAAAACATCAAGAATATCACAAATTAGTTTAGTAATAATACAGACCATTATTCGTACTTTGAATTAAAAATTTGTTTGTTATCTAGGTTGTCTTCGTAAGTTTTCTTTGTACAAAAATAATGAACAATGGAAAAACTTTTTAAAAATAATACCTAACCGATAAGAATTTTTTTTTTTAGGTTTATTCCGTTCCATTATAATTATTAACTATCATAATTTTAATAAAAAGTTTACTAAAACAATTTTCTTGTAATTTTCTTATTTAATTTCTACTTTAGCTTTAGATGGTTTATTTAAAAATTTAAAATCAAGTACAATAAATAATTACCTATTTAGTTTATACGTATTATTATATCTGAGGTTCAAAGATTATTTGCAAAATAATATAGCCTGCTTTGGATTTAAGTCGAGTGTATCATTATTAATACAAGGTGCTGTTGATTTTTAATTCAGTTCTAATATATAATTAATAATAATTATTAGTTAACATTTTCCCCATCCACTATAACGATTGAAAATTATAAATATTTTTGTAATTCCAACGCATCTACTATATACAAGTGTATAATATATCTCAATTGAGACACGGTACCTTTTTCCGACTGTGTAAATTTAGTTGAACCGTCGAAGCAGTCTCTATGCGTATTTTATATAATATAGGTAAAATGGAGGAATATTGTAATATTGTTCCGTAAAAATAAGGCCGAGAAAAAATAGTTGTCAGAGGATATTTAATGGTTACAGATAAAAATAGAGATGATCTCTTTCTTAGAATAGTGAAAAAAAGCTCTTTATTAATGTAAACGACGCGTGATTCTACAATATTCTAATTGATGAAAGACAAAAGTTAATAATCATGCTCCAGAAACTAGTCGAGCACTCGAGCTGCAGTTTCCATTGCAAATTCTATATTCAAAGGTAAATAACAAATTTAATTATCATTATTAATATTAGTATTTGTATTTAATAATTAATTGTTTAAATGTATTTAATGATTTAAGTTTAACTTAATATTTTTAAGATACAGCCCGGTGTACAACCAATAGACCGTCACAAATTATTTAATCTACTTATACACAATCCAACGTTCAGAGAATATAAGACCTTATCTTCTCAGCTATGAAACACAACAAAAGAAAGTAAGGCGTATACGTATTACTCATACACCATACAGAACCAAATTCAATTGATGGGCTCAGTATACCTGATGATCTATGAAAATACAAGGCCTTGGTTATGGCTATGGAAATGATGAAAATGTCATCATCAAAGTTCGGAAAATGATGTAATTTAGATCAACTTAAGAATCCTAGAGTTATCAACCTAAGAATATAAATTAAAAGTGAAATCAAATTACTGCATATATTATTGTCAATCGATTGTCTTGTCGGTCGATCGACCCAGAACCTTATTGTAATATGCTCGATAAAAATATAGATAAAATGTGTGAATGTCGGTTGAAGGCTTGGCATTTTTTTAAAACTATAATCATTAAAATAATATTCAATGCGTTTTGGAATCATAAAAATACTAAACTAATTTATGACCATAAAAACGGTTATTATCACGTTATACTTGAAAATACACCAATATCGCGTGCAAACGTGGAATTAATTCTGTTATAGTTACTTTCAAAATTCATTGTTGTAGACATATTATTTATAGTTTGCAAAAGTTTCGATTCAATTCAAATAGACTTCCGTTATTGGCCAAACTATAAAATTCAATATTGTATCACTATTATTTTTGTTATCACTCTTGTTTCGGAAACATATAAATTAATGTACGCATCAGAATAACTTACTGTTCTAGGTTATACTATACGTCTGAAGACAAATACATTCTGGTTTTAAATTTTCTGTTTCAGTTACGGAAAACACATACAATTACTATACTTTTATTAGTAGTTATATTACTTATTAATTATTAGATTATATTATTATAATAATATCATATGTTGATTATTATATCACTGGCGTATCATTCAGTTGTGCTTACATTGTTTTCATGATGAAACGAGTTTCCTGACGCTCGGTTAAAATTATCATCGGTAATGACAGTTGTACAAAAGATTTCAAAGTTTTCACACACAATACGAATTGTTACGACGCTGTGAGGATGTGTTTGGGCGGATAATTTCAAACAACAAATGAAAATCGATTCTGATCTGGATTATAAATATACAATCCAGTAACCAATATAATAATTTATTATATTGGTGTAATGGTACCAATAGGCAATGTACCATGATTAGTATATTAGTTCTTATTCGCCGTATCCCTGTGACTTGAAAAGACCTCTATGGAATATAGATATTTAGTTGTTCTTATAAAGATATTTTTTTTTCTATGGTATCGAGAACTGGAGGGGGGACAGCGTTAGCATTACGTCCCCTGAAAGATATTGTAGTTATTATGTTTTCATAAAATTTAGTTTGATATATACGTAGGATAATAGGGTATACGAAAAGCAAGAAAAAAAATGTTATTTTATGCATACCTATATTAATTCAACTTTGTCGGACGAGTCGTAGGTAAGTACAAGTGAAAAAGCTTTTTTTCAATATTTTATGTTTTTAAAGCGCGTCTATCACAAATTCACAAAACGTGTAACAATGCATTATAAATTTTAATAATATTTTTCGTGTATTTATTGCGTTCGTATATAAAAGCGTATACACTCGAATATTTTTAAATCACATTCTTCATATTATCATTATGTGTAATTTTTTTTTTTTGTGTATATTAATTTGCTTCTGTCGATGAGTTGGTATTCTATCAGTAATACATCACAAAAGCAATGTCAAGTGCCATCATATATCACTGTGACAATATTTATGTATATTGTTGTAATATGGTATTTGCCAATGTTGTTCAATAAGAGCTTTTTTACAGTAACGATTTACGTCATTATTTGTGTATTCATGCTATAATAATAATAATAATAATAATATGTTTATTATTATTACGGATAAAAAATACTAACGGGCCACACAAACATTTCAGATTTTTTTTACCATCGAAGTGTGCTATACGCCTATACACGTGTGTATTAATTGTTTTTACTATTACATTTTTTGTTTTAATATTTTTACGTTAAAAATATTCCTTGTGTTTGTAAAATCTGCATTTTATGAATGCACTTAGAATGACAATATTTTTAACTGCAGTAGGTATAATATGCTGTTAAAATAATTAAATCGAGAACAATTTAATCAATTCCGATGTAATGAACACCAATACACAGTAATATTGCTCTAGCCGCTATCCATTGCAACAATCCTTCATACAATTACGAAATATAAATGTACCTTAGACTCGACACTGCCGATCGTCCACGGTTACGATATCATTCTCGGGCAGGGGTACAAAGGCTGAAATCAAGAAAACCATATTGCGGAAAACACCTATACAGTACTTCATATTTCTTCCATTAACGTTTAAAACGCCTAGTGATGAAATGAATGAATGACATCACAATTTGGTTCACAAAATTACACAAAACTGTGCCCTTTGACCTTTCTCCAATTTTCCGACCACAGGTAATAACTTAAGAAGGAAATGGTCGAAGACTCTTAATCGAATCGGACTGGAAACGGAAAATGCGGGTACCTAAATGTGCATAGATCGTGCTTAACCTCGACTAAAGACTATGATTATGGCCGATATAACTAGCCTATGTCACATATTATAATGTGAGATTTCCGAATATGTCAATATAAATATAATGTAAATATAAATATAATGGAAGTATAGAACACTATATTTAGGGCTGTGAAAACAAAACTTAACGAGAAAAAATAACCTGAATTTTAATAATATGTTTTCTGTTTATATATTATATTGTTTCTAATAATCTAAAGCAAAACATATTTTGATGCAATTTTTCATTGTTTCCCAAGTTTTAGTTAGTTCTATCATATTATAGACTATAGTCCTTTATTAAAAATTATAGAGTTATTTTATTTTTTAGATATTTGACTGGAAAAAAGGTGGATAAGTGGATGTCGCTCTGCTGTACAGTAGGTTACAAGTGGGTCACTGTAATGGATGGTGTGAAATTTGAATTCAATGATATAATATCATTGTATAAGAAAAACGATTCTGAGCGAAAACGGTCAGTCAGCCTATGATATTACCAAGTATATTTGATGATATTATTGTGAATAAAGTAATTTATATATAACCTATTTACGCGGAGCCTTGTTTTAAATTTTCAATCCTTAGCCATAAAAGTTAAACATTTTATACATTTTTAACCACAAAATAACTAATAAATTATAAATTTGATAAATGTTGTCAAAATTTGAACTTTAAATGCTTATAAAAAAAAATTGTGCCTATGTATTTTTAATATTTATTAACTACTATTAGAATGATATATCAGGAGCCTTATATTAAATTTTCACACTTTTTTACCCAGCAAATAAAATGTTATTGATATTTATAGAAAAAAAAACTAAAAAATTTGAAAACTGACAACGTCCGTAAACAGCTCAAAAAGAGTCAAAATATTTTCAAAATTTTATAGTGTATAGAAAATGCTAATATAAACATTCAGTGAAATTTTCAAGTATCTACAGTCATACATTTTTTAATTACAACAAAATAAGAAAATCGTTACACGAGAAATCGAGTGAATATCAAATGTTGTAAAAATATAAATTTCAGACGCTCATAAAAATTTAATTTAAGTTTCTTGATGACATTTTTGTTTTGATAAAGGTAGACAAACTTATGAGTAATCTTATATTACATTTTCAAATCTTAGATTTAAAAAGAAAAATTTTTATAAATTCTCAACTCAAAATAGTTTGCTAATTTTCGTGATTTTTCTGTATTTTGTCAAAATTTGAACTTTAAATGCTTATAAATAAAAACTGTGACTAAGGATTTTTAATTTTTTTCATCTGCCTTTGAAACAATAACCTAGGAGCCTTCTATTCAATTTTCAAGCTTTTTTACTCAACAGATAAAATTTTATTGATAATTATAGAAAAAAAAACTAAAAAAATTGAAAACTGACAATGTCCGTAAACAGCTCAAAAAGAGTCAAAATATTTTGTAAATTTTATGGTGTATAGAAAATGCTAATATAAACATTCAGTCAAAATTTCATGTCCCTACGGTCATTTGTTTTAGAGGTACACCAAAAACCAAAATCTATTTTCTCGAAAACAGATTTTGCGTAAAAATTCCCGTTTTTCCTTAATTTTTCTTTTGTTTTTCACGTCGCTTGTGAAAACTACTGAGAAATTTTTACTTTTGACTATCAGAAAAGTTACTATTGAAGAAAATCCAAGCACTTTTACTGTCCTAAAAGGTGATGACAGACACAAAAATAAAAAAAAAACACACATCATTGTAAAATCAATACATTCATCGCTTCGCTCAGAATCTAAAATATATAAAAGTATAAACTTGTTTGCTAAAAATAATAATTTAAGCTTACCTACTTGGTTTTTTGTCAGGTGGCACTGCTGGGAGCCTTCCTACTCTACAATTAATGAGCCTATATCAAATGTTATTTTATGTCACCACACTTACTTATTATACCTTGTCCTATAAATTGTAATTGTTAATATAAGTAAAAAAAAAATCTTACCTACCGTATTACGGGGTGAATAGAAACAAAATCAGGGTTATTGCCCGGTGTCCCCGATGAATCGAGTTTTCAAGTTATCAATATTTTTATTTCACATTATTGACTGTCAAATATTGCGATTTTCAAATAATCAAGGAATATAATTTTATTTTCCCTCCATAATTGCTAAACATTGATAAGAAAATCGTGAATTTTTATCGAATTATGTTTCTATATTCACCTATTGGTAGGCTCAACACAAACATAGATGTTTCTATTTACCCCATTTTCCTAAAATGAGAAACTTAGCATTTAAAAAAGTGTATAAAATAATCTGTTAATAATACAAGTATTTTGAATAAACATAAATTAAAGAATTTTAAAAGACCAATATTTTGATTTACTTGAAAACGTTGGGCATATTTTAGATCCAGAGATATAACAGCTGAAATATGTAAAACTGTTTCTATTCACCCGCAATAATTACGATATAAATATACATATATATTACTGAAAAGTATATTTTCACACCGCAAAAATAAGACAAAAACTAGCGAATACAAAAAAATCAACAAAATACTAAAAAAGCGTTGATTTTTACAGTGTTAATAAACAATATGTAATCTATTAACCTTGTAATAGTAATTAGATAAAATCAATAGTGTTTGAAACCACACTCTTGTTTATGACTTTATGAGGTAAACTACATTTTAGATTACAAGGGGTAAGGACCTTCTCAATTCTAGGATCTGTTAACTGAATTCGCACAGATCAACTAGATTTTATTTGTGAGAACATTAAACCTACACGATTCTAAAAAAAATAACGCAATTTATTATATAAGTCCATGAAATTCACCGTTATATAATTAGTAAAAAAAAAAAATTCGGATAAAACAATTTGGAATAGTATAGTATGGTTTGAGCACTTAAAATGAGATGTTACCACATATATGCAACAACTATAGATAGCCGTTTTATACTTCAGTTGTGACCAATGTTGAAGTCGGCTGCCATTTATAAAGCAGTCAATATTAACATTTATTTTTAATTTATTCATATACATTATACGAATTATATACATACTTATATATACATTTATACCGTGATAATATTATTTTGTCAACATTGCCTGCTTTGTAAATGGCACCCGAATTCGATGATAAGAAGGAGATGGCTATCTAGTTGTTGTATATATCTATGAATATGACAAACTCTATATTTTTATCGAAAATCACCTTAAAACACACAATTAAATATTATCAATTATAATACTTCTTTAATATGTAAATATACAAAATTAATACACAAGACATATTAAATAAATACGTTTATTTATCTACATAAATTGTATGCACTAGATTGAAGATTGTGCTTCATTAATAATTCTGGATTTAAAATTTATTGACACCGGTGGTATGTGGTTCCAGTAGGAAGACATTTGTCACGTCTTTGGTGAACTTGACCTAGAGTTGTGTCACCAAGTGATAGCCAACTTTGTGACCATCGTTTAATATTGGACTTGCCTAGTCGAGGTGGACATAATTATAATATAAATTGGAGAGTATATGGTACAAGCTCATTTAATAATTTAGTTCGAAACAAGTTTTTTAATAAAGTCATGAACTCATGACATAATTAAATCAGGCGTTGTATATCTAATAATGAAGCCAACAGTCAGAAAGTGTGATTGAATAATAACGACCAAGACGACAAATAAAAAAAATATCTAATAAAAATATTATGAACTGCGTTCAGCACGTGTCAAAAAATGGATCAAGAATCCGAGAGATGCACTAAAAAATATTACGGAATAGGTAGTTTGAGCGGAGACTTGTGTCATAACCATAAAATGCCATCGTAACATTCTGCAGAGACCGCATATACATTGGGCCAAGAACCGTGTCCGTTTTAGACGTGATTTGACTGCAGAGTTCGTAAAATCAACATCATTCCACTCAATTACATTTATTACATTTTTTATGTGGATTAATACAATCAATTAAAAACGGTATTAAATTTATTCGACTTCAAGAAAAAGGATATTGTCATATTGATACACGAGTTTCTGCACTAGCATACACATATAGTTGTGACATAGAGATAACTTTAAATTAAGGTCATCCATTACCAAATATAACCAGTGGTATATTGCTAAAAATATTCGTGGGTATACTCCTTCATGACGAGGTTAGATCTTAGGTGTCAATAAATATAATATAACCTCAACATTAAATCCAAAAAAAAATGTTTATCACTTTGCTTAAATACACTTACAAATTTTATTATAACAATCACATTAAAACTATTCAAGTATTTTTCAACAACTTACTCAATGAAACCACACAATGACTTTTTATTTTAAATAAAGACTTAAAATAAAATATATTAATATGGCGTTTAAAACCAAAATAGCCAAAATATGCACTAAAAATGTTGAGTAGGTATTTGATCCCAATTGTTGTGAATTGTATTTTGTTACTCACATATGACAAAACTAACCATACAAAATATGTAAATGCATAAAATTCTTTGCCCTACATACAATATTTCAGAGTTTTTAACAATCAATAATTAGTAAAATATAAAATATTTAACTAAAACCAAATAATTATAAATTTATAAAAAGTTTTCTTTGTTAACAATGAAATTATTTATCAAATAAATAATATAATATGTATTATTATACATATTTTAATAATTATTATAATAATCTAAAGTATTTTCCATAAACCTTATTTTTTCTCTCCTGTTTCTCATTTTATCACTAAAAATTATAATAGGTATACGGGGCTATACGGCCGTATACCCGCGTATCGTCGTTAATTTATACTCTATACGCTAAAAAAAATATAAAGAAGTAAGCATAACCATACCCCCCCCTCCCCTCCGTCAAATGCTCGAGCCTTCCAAGGGAAGCCTCATAGTTTGGAACCACTGAGTTAGAAGGTAGATCGTACTGAAATATTTAGATTTCTTTGTATAATGGAACATGATAAAATGATTGAAACATTATTCCTAATTCCTATGTTATCGTATTATATATTATTTTTTACTAAGATTAACTCTCCAATACTGGTTATTAATGAAAATTAATATTTAATATAAATAGAAAAATCGGTGATTAAACGTTGGTGACGTTAAATGTTTGAACAAGATCGAGCAATAAAATATTTTCAAACTTTTGAGTTTCGGAATGTATAAAAGTATAATATTATCATTTTGTTTTAACATCTCTGAGTTTTGTAACAGATTCTCATAATAGTGTAATACTACTGATGTTTGTCGCTGTTGGTTTTGAATTGTAGACGTATTGTTAACTGCAATGTGCGTGCGGACGTTAATGATTTATCGTCGGTCGTAAATGCACTTACTGAGTATATATAGTCATTGTTTCAGTTATATATATTTATACAATTTAAATTTGTTAACTCGTTGCCCGTTGGCTCGTTATATATTAAGTCTCTACGAAACTTGGTATATTTACAAATTAACCGCAACATCGGATTTTGAATTATTTTCCTCGGAATTGTATCATCATATTATTGTAACTACATTTATGAATATTTATACAGCTAGTACACTGAATCAGAAAGTTTTGTATTTTAATATTCACCTTTTATTACGGTGGTATAAACCTACCCCAAACAAAATTACGTATAGAGGTTTTAATGAATCGTGTAACTCGCGTCCACGAGACAGCACACGTTTTTTATTCCAAATTAATAATTATAACCATATACAGCTTGAAACGACTATTACGAGAACAACTTCGAACAAACAAAAAATGACATGTATTCTAATTTATTTTGCGGGTTTTGCGGGAAACAAACGTATTTGTGGGCCCTATAATAAAAATGCTGCACGGATATAATATTATGAATCATTTGAGCATAATATACCGCACACATTAATAATTGAGTAATTACAACAGTCGTTTGTTTTTTTTATGATATCAGTTCGACTGTTAAAATATGTGATACTGCGTTAAGACACTTTATAAGGTACTTAGGTAGGTACTTGCACAATGTCGTACGTATACTATTAATACTAAAACCTATTGTTCCTCGCATAGAAACGTTTTTCTCGAACACAACGGTTTATCATGATATTATAATCCCTCGAATTCCATATTCCACACGTCACGGACGGAGATTATTATGAGTATGACTACATCCGGTGTTCCCTAGCCCGTCTCAGTATTCGACTGAACGTTTTTAACGAAAACAACGTAAATTCTCGCTCGCTGAAAAGGCGGACCGGAGTTCGTATATTATACGTCATAAAGTGTTGCGATTATTGTGCACGGTTTTCATTCCCAATAATGGTGTACGCGATATTAGAAAAATAATATAATAGTCACTTATTTGCAGCGAATCATACGAGAACTGCAACTTTGAACAAACAAAATTTTACATTTAATCGATAATTTATTTTAAAGGAAACAGGCGCATTTCTATAGAACAGCTCCTATAAAAATCCCGAACGGATGAACCATTTGATCATACGCCGCACGTTTTTATTGAATATTTACTACAGTCGATTATGTTTTTTTATCAGTTCTAAATTCTGACCGAGTATTAAACGTACTATTAAACAGACAATGATATAAGCGATTGTCCCTTCTACACAGTTAAAAGTTGATACTGCGATAGAACACTGTAGGTACCTGCACAATATCATGAAATATAACCAATATTATTTGATCCCAATAACTCCTTGCTTAAAATCGTTTTTTCTAACACAATGGTTTATTATATTATAGTCCCTCGAATTCCATATTCCACACATCATGGACGGAAAAACGGTGATGGTTTCATAACATGACCAACTTCCATTTAAGAACATTTTTTGTTTGACAAAATATTTTTGAAAACCAAATTTATTTAATTCTGTTCAATGAATTTCTCAATGGAACACGAGTTGTTGCACACGAGACTTTGTAATATGAAAGTTTCACTGTATTACGATAGCGAGTACGACTGCAGTATTGACATAAGGTGTTCCCTAGCCTGGTGTCCAGCTGTCTTGAGACTGTTCTCAGTGTTCACGTTTTAACGAAAATGTAATACGAGCGAGTTTCTCGCTCGCTGGAAATGCGGGTTAGAGTCTGTATATTATGCGTCAAATTATTATCGTGTTGCGATTATTGTGTACAGTTTTCATTCCTAATAATGGTGTACGCGATATTAAAAAAATAATAATATAATAAAGTAATGGGTAGGTAACTATACTTTTTTTTCATAATAACACATAACACGTGCGTACGATAAAACGTCGTCGTCGCTTCTATTCAAAACACATTCTCGTTCGTTTCATTCGAACCGACGATGAGATTCGACATAGTATTATTTTTATATTATCATGCCGACTACCTAAGGTGTCGCGCGCGCGTTTGTTACCGTCACATTTAAACTTTAATCAAAACGTCACGAGCGTAGCATATTGATGATAAATCGTTTTTTTTTTCGATTTACTGTTGTGCGTATGGGATACCCGCACAGATTATTACAGCGACAAAAATCGTCAATTAGATTTAATGAATAGATATATATCTTATAAACTTTTACGTCGCGCGTTTTTTCCCCACTAAATATTGTTTTTGATAATTGCGCTTCGTTTTTCTGTATTATATACATATGATTTACTCATAATGCGAAGATACCGCGTTAGTTCGGATGAGAAGGTGTTTGACACGGAATCGGATAAAACCCCTTCGTGGATTATCCAACAAATCTGACAAATTTTAGTAAATTTACACAGTATAAGGTTTTACTCGCTATTGTGCCAATATTGTATAATATTCTTCTTTGTTTCACCCAATCACGGTTTGTAACAGGTTTGAAGAGTTTGAACAAATTAATTCTAAAATTCACTCCGACGCGCATTGGAGTCAAATCAAACGATTTTTTTAAGTTATATTATATTATTAAAAAAAAAGTCATCGACCTTTACGTAAAAGAGTATTAATTATGTCACTATAATAGTGTTGTTGACAATTACAGGGTTACTCGTGTTGAAAACATATGTTAATATAAGTACCTAGTTGAGACTTATTATATTCCGGTCAGTACACGAAAAGTATACGCGTCAGTATACGCATTATATTGTATGGTTGTACAAATTGTTATTTATTGTAATCGGTTAAATAGTTTGTACATTTAAAAATACTAATACTTGCTGTCTTATCTAAACTAAAAAATAAATGACGAGCCTTAAAAATAAATTGTTTTTAAATTATTTACTCATATTCCCAGGTCAAGGGGGAATATTTTTGCTAACAAAAAAACATATTATATGAATTTGTGTTGTAAAAATTGTTGTTTTGTATTTGTTATTATAAGTTTTGTGAAAATTATAACTATTAGCCCCCCCCCCCCCTCAACCAAGTTTCTGGAACCGTCCCTGTTACAGGTAGATGCAGCGGTCAATTTCGTGTTGAGACAATCTATACCTAATTATGTCAAACAATTATCTTTACTGCAGATAGAATGGCGATTGGGTGTCACACATTAATCATGATGGTTCAATTATATTATTGATTGTTTTCCATGCAAATTGTATACCTATCATATATTCATTATTAAGTAAGCCTTTTCTAGATTGAGGTATTCCACAATATTGGTAAATTTTAGATAGACGAACAGAATAATATTATTATTTTAAATAAAATGATTTGCTCTATAGTCTATAGTCTTATTCATACATTATACATGTTAGATTCAAATATTGGAACATAAAAATAAATAGAACAGTCACTATATGACATTCATATGATACGAGTATTATAAATCGAAATGACATTACGCACACGTGCGGTTCGAAATTATAATATTATACACTCTAATTGGATATTAAGGTAAAACGCACACACCATTTTAATACTTCCTACACTACGCCTACTGTACTATGTATACGTTTAATAATGTATATTGCTTTTACCTTCAATTTTTGTCCATTGAGGGCTTCGAGTTTGTTGTGCCTCTCCGCGATTACGCAGGATATTTTTAAATACACGTAGACGACGACTACCAGTGGCACGAAAAATGAGCCCATTGCCGAGAACACTACGTATACCTTGTTTTGGTTATAGGTACAGCTGTTGTTATTGTGTCGATTTTCGTCGTACCTACATAAAATAATAAAGCAAAATATATTATTAAAAACTGTATGAAAACGTTTATAACTTTATAATTTCATGTTTAATATTTTTAAGTATTTAAGAACATACAATTATTCTTTTTTTGCAGTATGCTCAGGCAAGTTATCGCTCATTATTGTGTACGATGTATTTATAATACAAATTTATCAATATAATCAACATATTATTTTAATATTATTCACGATCTAAATTGTATATAGCAGTTTAGCCCAGTGTGTTCCAAGAATATACAAATATTTACAAGTTTACAAATAAGAAAATATATAACGAACTTGATTATAATATCAAAGTTGGTATAGTATTATTATATTAATAATATTAATATATTATTGTGATTTTGAAAGTTTTCATTTTTTATAATTCTGTGGATCTACACCAACGTTAATAAATGCTCCAAAGTGGAATAATATACATTGTGCATCTATAAAGGATTGGACAATTGATACATTTAAATGTTGTTTTCTTTAAATAGGTAAAATTCCCAAGAAACACCCTGCTGTACCTCATAGAATTATACAATAATAATATAATATTATACAAACCATCCAAAAAGGGGAGCACATGTTATGACCAATGAAACCAACCATACGACCAGTATCATGAGCGACGCGAGTCTTTTGGACCTCCGTTTTTTTGAGTACCGCAGAGGTTTGGTGATGGCAAAATATCTGTCGATTGATATGGCACAAAGGCTGAGTATCGACGCAGTACAAAGGCACACGTCTAGCGAAACCCAAATGTCACATATCAAACGTCCAAACGTCCATTCACCTGACGGTTATTAAACAGTAAATTAATGACAACAAAAAACATCACTGCACCCTCGTATTATACCACTTTGAGCTTACCTGTAACATGGTAGACGACGGCTATTGGCATGACGAACGTTCCCACAAGCCAATCGGCAACGGCCAATGACGTCACGAAGTAATTCGTTACTGTCCGAAGTCGCCTGGTTGTAAACACCGCGAATATAATTAACGTGTTGCCAACCTGTAAACAAAAAATAAGAAATATAAGCCCGGCGATGTGAATTAATGTTTAAGCAATGACAAGTCTGAGTTTTTTTTTTCACTATGAAAACCCATTGTTTGCCTTTTGCAAAAGTGCGTAATTTTAAACGGATCAACACTTCAATAATAATAGTTTCGTTTAGATCGCTACCAACCAGTAATCTCCAGATTTAATACAAATAGTTAAATGGATAGTCAATGATAAAAAGGTAATATTTTAATATGGTATTATAGATAATTGTTATTACGAAGTGCATTCTATCATCAACGCTTGCCTCATAGCTTCATATTCAAACGTTACCAAACATGTTTTAATAATAATGTATTATATACATTATACAAGCTGGCAGCTGATACTTTAATAATACTGATATTCGCAAAATGTAGTTTTAAGTAATTTAAAGTTTTTACTTTTTTGAACGGTGGCATACAATTTCGATTTCACATTAATTGTAAGGTGGATAATATTTTGAGAAAAACTTGTTTTTACCTGACACAACGACACATTTATCGCTCTGCACGCGCATTACGATATACTATTAGTCGGTAAATACTTGTGGTATCGAAATTTTTCAACCCTCTCCCAGGGCGCAATAATCTACCAGCGTAACTGCAGAAATTACTATCCTGCTGCCTCTAGATTACACGATTTAACCGTGGGGGTTGGAGGAGTGGAATAATTTTGACGATGTACAACGAACGTAGGTAATATTAAGCTGCGTGCTATATTTACATGCTTTGGTAAACGTTGATTGTGGTGGTCGGGTGGGCCCAGCGAATGAGGTTTCCAAGGGAGGTTATGCTCGCCCGCCGACAAATAATAGTATTATACACTGGGAAATGTATGACTCCTCGCGCCGCAGAACCGACAGGTGAACGTTTGCGTGATATAGTGATAATCCGCGGATGACTGCGATTTTATAATAATATAATAGGTGGCTAATGATAATAATTATATCTATCGTTATATAATTACCATTGAACTGATGCGCCAATGTGGCGTCGCTTATTTTTAGACCTTAAGCACCCACCCACAAGCAATAATTTTCCAACAATTATTTATTTACCTATGACATTAATATTGTAATAGGTAAAACCAGTTTTCGTTGCCTCTGCCGTGGATAATATTACAAATAAACGTACCGTGGTTACATTGGTTATGTAAAAATTTAAAAAAAAACTGGTGATGTCACTCTGCTGTATAGTAGATAATGAGTGATGAGTAATGTCAAGTGTGCTTCGTCACTGTGATGAATGTGTTAAATTTTAATTCAATAATAAATTATATTGTGTACGAAAAATAGTTCTGTACGGAATCGGAAATTATGTGCTATTTTATTATTTATTTATGTTAGGTTGGATTTAGTAAATTATTTTTCTTATTATTACTATGGTTTGTTGAACATTTTTTTTAGTAGGTAAACATAATATCATTTGATATTAATATATTATATCATGTATTATTGCTATTAACTCAATATACTGATGTATCTTAAGAAATGGTATACATAAATCATGGACAAAATAGTTCAAAAGTGCCAAAATATTTTTAAAAGACGAAAGGGATTACATTTTATGAAACGAATTATTATAGTCACGATAACTTGTGTTGATAGTACGAAAAATAGCTGGTGGCTTATTATACCATTGAAGGAATGAACACGGTAGTAGTTAGGAGAATTTATGGAATAATTAAGGAGGAATGAAATAACTTTGAAATTGGCGTCGTGGCGCCGGGAGGAGTGAGTGTAGGAATGTTGAGTGAATTAAAGATAAGGGAGCAGTCATGAAGAGGATGTTGTATCTTGTGAACGAATGAGGCGTGAGACAAAAATTTATATTGGACACGTTTTAATCGGGTCCTTGAAAGATATGGGTGCCATATTACCCCACCGTACTCTAAAATGGATCGAGTCAAGGTCAAATAGAAGGTGTGAATGCGTTTAACAGAGGTAAACGTTTAAGGATATTATACGCATGATGAAACCCAATTTAGAGCTTAACCAACTGTAGCATTGATGTGCTGTTCAAAATTAAGGGTAGAGGTGTAGTGTATTTCTAGGTCTTTGATGTATGTCACTCGACGGAGGAAGGCATCGTTGAAAGATTAATTAAATTTCAGTACAGATCCAAACCTAGCGATGGACAAAATGCTACATTTATCTGAATTAAATGTTAGGACTAGGCCCTTGACCCAATTGTCAAAGATGTTAAGTTCTAATTATTGGAGTACTGAACAATCATTAAATAATATTCAATGTTTTCGGCAACAATTAATTTAATCTACAGTATTACTAATAGTAAAATAAATTACTTTAATAACAATATTAAAAAAGATACCATGAAAATATGAAATATATTAATTAATAATAAAGGCTGACAGACAGGCTTTGCTCTGAGTCGTTTTTCGTGTGCGGTGATTTATCATTGAATTCAAATTTAACATATTAGGATATTATATTAGTGACTTATTCAATGACAAGATACACCTACGTCCTACACCTACAAGTTTACAGCAGAGCCGAATCTGCTTTAACCCCCTTTTTTTAAAACTTCACTGGACATTTTCTACTTTGGACCCCCATGCGTTTTTTTCAACAAACCACCCTTCAAAATGAAACTAAAAAAAAAACCACAAATCAATATAAAACCTATAGTTAGTAAATTTATTGTTCCGTTCAGAATCTAAAAATAAAATAACTAACGATCACGGTAAATATAAAAATAAATAGAAAAACCGTTTATATAAATATATATGTTTAGATAAATCGTCAAAGCCAAAACAAAACTCGTAACAGAAAATAATATCCTGATATATCCTCACTCAAAAGTCAAAAGTTTAAATAATATCCTCAATCAATACACATACTAATAAAGAATCCATCATAATATTATATAAAGACTTACAAAAAATAAAATTATCTAAATTTTCTTTGTGATGTTGTTCTTATACTTCTGTACCGTAATCTATATCTATGTACTTAGCACCTCTACCTATAGTTTTTATATTGTATATTTTTAAAATAACGTATTCATATATTATTCGTCCATCGTTTATAGCTCTTCTCGAAATTACGGACAAGTAGTAAGTGAAAAACCAAAAAATAAAATCGATTCGAATAAATGTTCACAAATCCGCTGTTCGTAAAACTGCGATTATTGCAGAATTTTGAGTAAATATATTTTTTACAGCAGATGTAGCGCGTCATGATAATGTTAACCCTTAACATGCAGGTATCTAGAAAATATTTATTAAAATAATTCCTTAAATTTAAAAAAAATTAATTCATAAACACGGTGATACGAAATGCATCATTTTGGTTTACATTCGTCCCGTTATCATAATTTTCAAAGACGTATTTCTATTGTCCGCGACGAACAAAGCGAATTCAAAGGGTAAATAGAGCATTAAACAAAATGTACCATAAGTCATGTGACATAACGGTGAAAAATATATAATAAAATATAAATAAATAAAACGGATGGACGAGTTTACTTCGATATCCATATTATAATATGGTTCTAAGCTAATCGTCTTTTCCAGTTCAATGAAACACATAAACAATTTATTCTCTATATGCATCCACGAAATATATCGGAGGCGACCGAAATGTCACTATATCGTACAATCGTTCGTATTGGGTTGATAGTTTTCGGATAATTTGTAATTTTTTAAACAATACACAATACGTATTTTGTAAAAAAAAACTAATTGTTAGAAATTAGAATACAGCACATAATATTATTATATATTTTATATATTTTTTTATTGGTCTATTTTTAGCAGCATTTCAAATTGGGCAAAACAGTTGCCTGCCCAGAGAGAGGAGCCACCCGTGGCCGAGATTTGAACCAGTGACGGTACGTGTCAGAACCGACGCCTTAGTCCGCTCGGCCACTCCGTGCCCCAAAATTATATATTATTTTTACTGCAATAGTACATTATTATTAAAATAGACTTTATAATTCACTAAACGTAGACATGCATGCGTCCAGTAGAATGAAATTACCTAACATTATAATATCATAACTTAACTTTGTATAGACACTTATATTTTTATGTAGTATTTATAATGATTAGGTACCTAAAATATAATATACTGCAATATAATGTCTAGAGACATTATTTTATATTATAAGTAGGTACATAAGTAAATCAAGAGTTGAGTCAACTTTAAGTTTGTCACTTGTAGAGTTTAAATACTTTTTACAATAATATGAAAAAAAAATAAGAATCATAAGTATACACACTGAATAAGTATACACACCAGTACGTCATAAACTCATAAGTATAACAACTGCACAATCATACTGTATTTTATTTTACTGTTTTGTGAAGCGCTTATCGTATTGACATATTATTTTCACTAACAATGTCGTGTTATTGTATTCACATAAGATGACGGTCGTCATTGTATATTATACCTACGCATAGTGTAATCACGCGGATATTCGTTTGTACGTCCGCAGAAGTCTTAAAGCGCGTATTTCGTATAATATAGTTACTATTGAAAGTTCTAGTTCTCAATGCAGATATGAATATATGCATCACCACACGCGTTCCACAAATATTGATATTTTTTTCCTTGGACCAGTGATTTTGAGTTATCCTCGTAGTCACTATTGTGTACGTGGTTTTTGGTCCTACTACGATTGTGTAGTTACAATAATACGAATAATAATAATAAAATATTATTTAATTTTATGCTGCAGCGTTCGACTGCGGCCGACGACGATGATCGCTCTGCGTATTATTTTCGTTCTGAAAAATACGTAATATGCGTCCTCGGCGGTCGTCTGCATTATTATTTCGAAATGGGTTGGGATTCAATTTTTCCCGCCCACGTGAAATATGACATCGCCGCCGTCCCTCTGGTATTTCACCGGAACCGATCGTTCGCGAATATTTCCGGTTGTGGATATATACATTCGCCATAAATTTATCGCCTCCGTCATCGGCGGTGTGGCCTTTTTTCACTTTCATCGTCCGCCTTTTCGTAGCCCCAGCAATCCGTCAGTGTCCCGCATCCAAGTCGATCGGCCTTCGGCTATTGTCGTCACGTTTAATGAATTTCTTACTCTTGAGTTTATAATATAATATTAATATACAAACTTCTCGTACCACCGAAATATTTTTCGACACACACACGATAAATACATATTGAATTTCAAACGAGTGGTTAATTGGTTATAACTTTATAAGTTATAACATATAAGTATTTAAATCTGAGTTGAGCGTTGCAGTAAAGTAGCACAGTGATACTCTGCAATATTATGTTGTCCCAATACTATTCTCATAATATAAACTTTAAAACTAAACAGAACTATAAGGTATGTGCTTTAGAAATAGAAATACGTATACAAATTAATCGTTTATATTTTGAAGTACTCCAAAAGATCTTTACTGCTTCGGAGTATGAAATTAAAATTTTGTTGTCATTAAAAAAGTAAGAAACTTTGATAAAAATAACGATAACTATTATTGTAAAAAATCAGTTTTTTAATGAAGATAAAAGTATTTGAAATAATGAGTGTAGAAGCTTAAATTTATCACTTTGCAGTTTGCATATTATATTATAAATATATATTATTTTACTATACCTATTAGTAATTCAAGTTAGATTAATATCAAACAATCTGGAGCTTATACTCTTTGGGTCGATATTGTAATACAAAAATAAAAAAACGAAATGAAAAATCATACTGAACATAAAACTATATATCATGATGGAATCACGGAAAAAGATCTTAAATAATTGTATGAATATATAGTAGTTTAACAAAGATAGTAATTATTTCTATTGTTTTTCAAAATTTAAAAACAATATATAATTAATAATACATCTAAAAAAAATCACATTATATTATTATATTCAAATAAATAAATACTATTTTTAATTCTATTACTATTCTATACTATTACTATTCAACACATACCATTGGATCATATTATTTTCTTATCTACTATTCAAATATATCAATTGTTAAGTGCGCCACGGATGTGTTAGGTCCAATTTTATTTTAGGATTTGATTATATTGTAATTCGCTTAAATTGTGCTTCAAATATATTTTTAAATGTAATAGTTTTGAATATTTATCATTACATATTAGTATATGATATCACAAATATACCTATTTGTACATGACATTTGTCTCGGTAAAATATTATGGAACCTTAATAAACGATGCGTAGACTTCTGAGTTTGAATTACTATTTTTTACCAAAAACGAGCTATAGTATTATACAGGCATAGGTACAAATACATGAGTTATTACTTATTAGGCACAATAATATTATAATAATAGTTATGTCGGCAGCGCGTAATGTGTTTGCGGACATGCAATGTCAAAAAAATGGTTTTTCATCGATTCACGACCGTTCGTTCACCTACAACTAAAGGCTTTTACTCGTCCAGTTTTCAATCTCGCCACATCATCATCATCGTTATTATTATTATTATTATTATTATGTAATACGTGGTTTCGATCGCGGGGAAACATATTTCTGGAAAAACGACGGGAGATCCGTATTCTCATCGCAGTGTAATCCGACGTGAAATTTATGGGTCCTATACCACTAGTCCGGCTTATAAATAATCTTGGCAACGTTAGACCCTCCAAACAAAAACGTCACTTGTAAACCGTTTATCTTGTCTGCGCACAAACCGCTAGACACTATATATTCGTGCCTGATCTTCGCAATCAAAAGAACGGGCTGAGGATAGGGACAGGGTGGATATAGCTTCGGCGGGAGGTATCCGAAATGGAAGTCGGCGGTGTAGCGAGCGGGTAATAAGCACGGCGGCGGCGGGTGGCATTCTGCTGAGGCCAAACCACGGTTAACAATATATAGTTTAATGAATCGTTAATTATTATTATTGAGAATGGAGTGAAAACGCGAACAGGATCGATTTAGTCGATCGATCCGCAGTTCCTGCAGCAGAAGCAGGATACATGATGGTCGTGACGAACCGCGTTTCCGGTATATGGGCGCACTGTGTTTTTAATTAAATTTCACCGACGTACGCGCAAAGTTTAAAACCACATCGTTATATACTTATAACCTACCTATATGAGTTTTCTTCATCTTACATTTTATATATCGAATAAAAATAAAATCATTAAGAACGCCCATTTTATATTTTATTTTCAACGTAAGACTATATCATACTATATACGCTCGACTATCCCGTCCGATTGGACATTATGTGAGTTTAATTGCTTTGAGTTAAGGGTCCCAGTGCCAATTTTTAAAATTTTCCACAATTCTATAAAATTTAAAAATTAAATTTTATATTTTAGTTGCCACCTCAATTATAAGACTTTTCCACTAATCTACTACCCAATATCTATTTAGAGGGGGGGGGGTTGATAAGGTTGATAGAGTGCATTATATCGAATAAAATTACTTTACGGGATTAACTCTCAAGCTTTGTAGAATTGTCGGATTTTGATGACTATTTTTTTATCTGAAAGAAGACGACTACAGCCCGCATCGATCTCTGATTTTGTATTTTATTTCAAATAATAATTGTATAAAAAAAATTGTAAAAAAATGCTTTTTATTTTGTATTTTTTAGACATATTATATAATTTGAGAATAAAATATTGAAAAACAGAAATCGATGTGGGCTGTAGAATATTTCCCTCTAGCAATTAAAAAAAAAAATATGAAATTAAGTTGATTTTACAAGGCGGTATCGTTATCCCCGCAGAGTGTATTTTTGAGGACAAAATGGCATCGGCACCGGCAGGAGCGTATGCAAGGGGGGTGTGGGGGTCAGATCCCCCCCCCCCCACATAGGCGGAGACGACGCCCGCATGTATAATAATACATTTTCCTATATATTAGAAAAAGGAATATTATTATGGTATAATATAATATACTGCGCGATGGTTTTTACGCATTTATACCAAAACATTATCAATTTTGTATATTATCAACTAACATGGATATACCTACAACATACTAGCTAATAGCTATCAGTAATTTGTTCATTGAAAGCTAAAAATAGCTTAAATAATAAATATTATTATCTAAAAACAAAAATCAATAATAAATATTATGTCAGTTGTACGAACAAGTCATAACAGATAGTAGGTATCTATGCCGAATCGATTTAATTGTGCGCTTACATTGAAAAATAAAATTGAATGTTGAATCGTGACCGTAATACTATTATAACTTATAAAGTTACAAGTTATATTATAATATAAGTTTATTACTGTTATTTACGTTTTACTCGAATATGAATAATAAAAGAAAAAATAACACTCTACATTCATATTTTAATAAAAGTACAAAGACGATTGTCGATTCAGATCCAGATGATCCACAACCTACACCAAGTCAACAAAAACATACAGACACGGTAGATTTGGTGAGTAAATATTACATATTTCATTATCTGACTTATCTGAGTCTTTTAGTCTCTGTTTTACGGATTTATAATCTCTCTAAAAACAATATTATATAGGTTTTCAATGTTTATTTGACTATGAATCTGGTAATGTGCCAGATGAATTTGATGAACTTGTCAAATTTTATCTTCCAGAATCTGATATAAATACTGTGAAAGTTGAGTTGCAAATGTAGAAAATCAAACTTGAAAGAATTGAAAACAAACCTAAATCAGGGCTAGAGGCAATTAAAGAATGCAATATCATAATATATCCTAATATCTTTAATTTATTGAGCATATTGTGTACTTTACCGGTTTCAACCGCTACTCCGGAAAGGATGTTCTCTTGTTTAAAAAGATTAAAAACTTAAACAAGAAATACAATGAAAGAAGTAAAATGTATATAATGAAATACATTTTATTAATAAATTAAAAATGTATTTGTTACAGGAACGGCTAAATGGTCTAACACTTATGGCAATTTATAGAAACATTTCAATTACAGCAGAAGAGGTTTTAGATGAACTAGCAAAAAAAAAGAGAAAACTAGATTTGTTAATTTAATTATTATGTATTTTATTCGTATATTAAATAATGTAGCTTTTTATTCTACAGGATTAAAATGATATTCATTGGTTCTTATTGTTAAATTTTTTTACTACCTAAGTAAAAAGTTTTGAAAGGGTGGGGATTTTCTAATTTCCCCCTCCTATTCATCAATGTCGTTTTCTATTTTTGATCCCCCCCCCTTTCAGAAATCATGTCTACGCAACTGGGCACCGGGCGCCTTAATAATATTATAACGTGCCATGCGTGAGTACAGTATATACGACTAAACAATAATTCGTTTTGCGTTTAGTTATTTTTTCCCCTAAAATCACACAGTTTATATACGAGAGTGTAACCAGTATAATATTGTTTTATGCGATTTGTAACAAGTCTCTTATTTTAAGCGTACTGAATATAAACGTTTTGAATAAACAGCCCCGTTCTCGCAAATATACAGCCGATGTAATTTTAATATATATGTTAAAGTTATATCATAGAATTTTCGTCAAGTTCGGGTTTTTTCTCTCATACAGTATACTATTATACTACAAATAATATCTACGTGAACATATTCACCGCGTGAATTATATACGGACGGAGGAAAAAATTCTCACAATAAGTAATATTCGTGGTGAGTTGTTAACTATTATTTTTTTCACTATTGTCATCTCATTGCTTGCAAATAAAATTACAGGAGACTAAAGTGGTGAAGGTTTTCTTGGCCGGAGCTGCGTCACTGCGAGTATATAGCAAACATTCTATACGACAAAATAACGTATAGTTGGCGAGTGTGTTTTATTTACCACGAGTCTCCGGATAAGAAAAGGGTAATCAAGTACGTGACCTCTTAACTACAAGCCTTGACCATTTTCAACGTGAATTTATCATGCTCTCACTCAAGCTGCTGGTGAAGTCAAGTGCAGAGTATTTTTTTTCCATAACGTCAACACACTTATTTTAACTTACTGCAAACCGACGATTTGTTTAAATAATTATATGGAAATACGCAGCCGTACAGGATTATTAGCAAGTACGCTCTCTCGCAATTTTTCCTTTGAAAAAATAATTTATCTAAACATGATATTTGAAACCTTGAAGTAGGCATATATGCCAATGGACCATATTTTTAAATACTTAGATTTTTATGTGTTTCATAGAGGGTCTTGCGGTGATACAAACTTGATTTTTTAGTTGAAAACCACCTATTTTTTATAATAATCAGATGACTTTTTGGTTCAAAAGATATAATGGGGGTTATTGACTATGATGATTTTAAAACTGTAGTAATTAATGAATACAATTAATATAACAATTTAATTATATTAATATTAAAATTAAAACTAAAACAAAATAATCCGAGTATAGCAAGTACTTGATTAAATATTAAATCTATTTAATATTTTGATAAAATAATTTTATTGGAATACTGTCCTTAGTATTTAAATTGTAATAACTAACTCAGAAACTACTCGTTTAAATTTTGATTTAGATTCACACAATTTGAATAATAATTTAGGTACAGTAAAAAGATTGTTTCTTATTTGATAATAAGGAGTTTAAATCACCACAAACCAAAACCTAATTTGTGTACAAAATATATAAATTTGAAAATATTCTGTTTAAGAATACATAAAAATTCTGAAAATCAGTACTTGAATAAATTCATTATTATATGAAAATGAGGGTGAGAAAGAATGCTTTTGAATTCTTAGTGAATCACTATGTATAATAAGAAGAAATTGTATTGTATTATTAAATGGCATTCAATTAAAGTTTGATTAAACGTCTCATAAGAAATTTGAATTTTACGTTTTTCATAAACCCCAGTTAGTTAGATATATACGTTAGGTTTAATAATATCATTGCTGATTAGATTATTATTTCAGTCTGGTTTAGAGTTTTTTTTTGTCTTAGATATTATGCGTATATAGGTAGCACACTGCACACGGAACATATAATTACGTACTGATAAAATATTATTATAATAAGTTCTTGAAAAATCATAATATGATATATTATAAGAACTTCAGTTACCAAATCAATCAATATTTTTTTTACATTATATTGATAAATACTTCGACAAGCTGTTGAATCAAATACATACGTTTTTTGAAAAATGTACTTATCTATTTTAAAACAATTGTTGACAATTTTGCGTCCAAGTCACGTATATATTAATATTATATTCTTCAAATTCAATAAGTTTTTTTATCATTTTCTTGTATATTACAATTTTACACCTGAATTCTGTGACAATATCATTGTTTCTTTTTTATGTATATTATTATTATTATTATTATTATATTATAATACGCTAATATTTATTCAATCTTTCTTTTTATTAGTATTAATTTAACGCCTTTATTGTAATACATGCCAATCACGCTCTTTGAAAATTTTACTTACTTGATATAATGGTGTCATCGGTTGTAATAATTTTATGTATGTATATTCTTTATTATTTATGACTTCGCTGTGTTTTTTGAAAAATATTATTGAATTATTACTCAACAATATAAGTTAATTATTATTTTTGATATTATACTTACTACAGTTACTATACATTATTAATATAATTATTGTTCCTGCCTAGATATATCTATTTCACTTACCTGCACATGATTTCCAATTATGAATCTACGTGCTTATTGATTATATTACAAGTTCCATAGCGTACTGGGACCTTTTGCTATGCAGTATTATACAAATGCTAAGTCCCAGATAGGTTATATAAACAAATAAAAATTGTAGTTTAACAACGAATAAATATTGGAATTTATAGTACACAATTTTAGATTCAGACCGGATATAGCTATTATTGAATTTACTACCTTTGATGATGTTTGATTTTTGTATTTTAGTAAACTGTTCAAAGAGCAAAACAAAAGAAGTCCGGTTTTATTCAGTATCTCCGTGAGTCGAAAATTGGACATATTGAAACTATTCGAGTGGAGATAATTTTTTTGTTTCATAGAATTTTTCATGAAAATCACGAAAAAATCATAATAAAAACGGAATCAGACATTCTTAGAATTAATCAGAATATCGATATTTTTATTAAGCTATTTAATTATTTAATTATCCATCTTGAGAGTTATCACACTTTTTTCCGCCACTCACCTCGTGTAATTGAATACATATATTATTTTTATTGTATAATACTGTAAACAGTTCCATATAATTAAAAAAATATTTTTTTTAAAAGTTTATCTAATTTATTTATTATACTTATTGTATAAAAAAAATATTATAGATTGTAAAATAAATGCCTCAGTTTTAATAATAATGAAAAGCTCTTCATTTAAAATTAGTAGCATCGTTTATTTTATATTATGGGATATTATTATTATATAGTAGGTATGTATTATGTATGTCAAATCATTAACCATTTCGTTTTCAACAAAAAAATCGCAAGATGTAAAGTCGTTCTAGGTTTTATCTCGTTTATCCTTGGATTTTCCGAGGTCAATGGAGAAAAGTCTGAAATTTGTAATAGCGTGTTATTGATGGTTGGGTAAACGACATGAGAGAGGTTTTATGTTTGTAAAATTAAAATAAATTATTACCAACTTCTAAGCTCATTCTTTGTGATATGTCGACATACCTACGGGTTACTAATTGAACCGAGTTCTAGGAGGTTTCATTAAAATCGCCTATATCCCTCTGGACGAGCAATAGCTACGTCGAATATTTCTTTCTAGTTATTTTAGTTCACTATTACTACGGGTCAATGTGATAACAATTTTCAAGTCGAAAAAATCTTCTCGGAACTAATATAGAACTGTAGACATTTTTCTGAAACTCATAGCTGTACTGTAGTCCCTCGGCAATACGAAATGTTCCTAAGGAAATATTTAAGGTAACATCCGACCATTTTTTAGTTTAAATTTTAAAGAGCACGAGTAAAATTGGATAATAATCGAATACTTCTCTTCTCGGAATACATTATTCACCACGACTGGAGTATAAAATATCGAATTTAGAATATTATAGAAATCGTTGTGTTCAATTATCGATAAAGAAATGGAAAGAAATTTGTTCATGACTGACGAGTGTTATACAATATTATGTATCCATGCATATTATAATAATATATTATAATTTATAATATTTTAATTATATTATACAACTCTAATATTCTACAACTTACATATTTTATCAGCCACGTAATCGTAGTGGTGGATTTAAATCAAACCTATGGTAGGTATGAAACGTGCACGTGTTTTCGTTGGTCGAAATGAAATCATCGAATGGCCGTTATCAAGGACTACTTAATACACTTTTTACCTTTAATGAATTGGTTGTTATTTAAGATGGGTTTGTTGTCGTCGTAATTACAACATGCTAGTATTATTAAGACAGGATATCGAATATTACCGATGGTGATAACGTAAACGTAAATTACACAAAAGGAATTCTATAGTTTTTAATGATTATGATTTGAATTGATAATACAAACTATAATGATTTTCAATAAATACATTTTGTTTTTGATTCCAAGTTTGTTTTGTACGGAATTCGGCATGTTGACAAAATTTGACATTTAATGTCTACAATGCCGTAAAAAAGACGTTTTTTTTAAAAAATGAAATCAGCATTTAATCCAATATCCACATTATGCAGTGCAGGGTTAAATGACACGATTTCGCGATTTACACTCGACAATCATATTGTTCGTTAACTGTTCATTACGTCATAAATCATCATCATGTGAATGTGTGGTAGGTATAGATGATAACTTACTGGCTATACCCTATCGTAATCGATTTTACATAAAATGTTATTGTTTTCGATGGTCCGTAGCAGAAATAAGAACATATTTTTCATATTTTTTATAAAACAGTTTCGTCATATCGAATAAACTAGTACGCGATTTACAGAGATTTACCAAGAGTTGTGTGCTGCCGCTCCGTGCCTGATTTTCCAACTCGAAATCTTTAGTCATTGAACTTTTTCCCGAGATAAACCAACATGAATACGTATGATAGCTACCTACATCATGTGAAACATGTTTGGGATTTTAGTCATTTTATATCATTCCATCACGAGCGCGACACGTTTGGCTTCACTAACAGACAAATCAAATATGATCGAAATTTAAGAGAAAAAATTATGCAGATTCGATATTTAAAAGTAAAACGGCACCTAGCTAATGTCCACAGGGGCAATTTAAATTATTGTATTCAGTGTTGTCAATATTATTATTTACAATCATTTTTTTAAGAATATAGGTGTATTATATTCTTGATTTATTTTACTTGTGAATTATTGATTTATAAAAGTAAATAAAATTAAAGTTACAGCGCTTACCTGAAATAACTATACTATTTTGTGGATATTGTGTCCCAAAACTTTTGTTCAAATTAGAATATAAAGCATGTTATCTAAATGTAATTTTAAAAGTATACCGGTAGAGGCTATCTATCGACGTGAATATGTGATGAGCTGTATCATGATTTTCAGCACGATATTTTATAAGCGATTGTGCGTGTGCATTTGATAGTTTTTCCGGTCACAGATTTTCATTACATATCACGTGTTTTCCTATAAATTTACATTCCTTCTATTATAGTTTGTCTCGTTATGTAATCATTTTAGAAATGTCCCATTCCAATGTGTTTGATATCAATTCTTGAAATAACTTTTCGTTCGACATTTATTGGAAATTGAGGATTTTACAGGTTCCTTATTGGTTCATCTAACTCAACTACAAAATAAATAGTTAGCCTATTTTTTATCTATTTTTTTACTCTCGTATTATTCGTTAGCTTTTTACTGTCGTAGACTTTACGGTTTGGTTTAAGATCAAGATAAGTTGAAAACTTCAGAGATAACTTAAAACAAAACAAAACATTTTTTTTAGTTATAATTGCATTGAAATCATACTTTTGAAAACCAAGAGAAGAAACATTGCATAACATAATGATCGCAATTTAGTTTTAATTATTCGACATTTCTCTGCAAATAAAGGTCGATTTAGGTCTAATTTATTCGAGTGGTAAAACATTTTTGTTTGTAAGTAAATAATTATTATAGTGCTGGTGCCTATCGTAGTCAAAACAGTATAGCCCATTATTTCTTTTTTTCGAAAACTTGTTTAGTGTTTACCCTTATGACGGTGACACGAAAACATAATAATACAATCATTTACTTTTAATTCGAAGTATTATTGATAGTTAAAATAATTAAAACATTATATATTCTTGTCGTCAGGTAACTCAAATGTGAAAGAGGACATCTGAATAAAATATGTAACTTTGCACACGTGACTTATTTTTTTAATTAACTTGGTATGATTTTTATGGTGATTTTTCTCGATATTCTAATTTTGAAGCGAGTTAAAATATGTATAAATATTGTAATATTTTACGCATTTATAACAAATCACGTTTAGCACAACGCAGGATGAATAACCTATTTATTAATTTTCAATCTGGCTAGATTCCATAGAGTTTTAAGATGTCTTGTGTTTTGGACCGATTTCAAAAAAAAGGGGGGGAAGTAGTTAACCTCTCTACTGTACAGTAAGAGTCAAGTGTACTTTGTTACTGAGTAAGTAACTGTAATGGATATAGTAAAATATGAAAAATGGATTTGAGCGGAAACAGCTTGTCAGTATATTATCATAAAAAAATATTGTGTAACTGATTATTATAATTTATTTAACTATTTATAGTAAATAGTAATACAGTTTAAACTATAAACACGCAATATTGAATAAACAATATAATTAACTATCCATATGCTTTGTTTCAAATCATCACGAAAAATATTTTTGTATTACAACAAAATAACTAAAGTTATGATTCTATGTATAGATATTGAATTTTGCTAAACTTCTAAGGTCTATAAAAAAATCGAGTTAATATATTTTTTAGATTTTTTGGTTACAGTATCAGCCAGTATAATCTTCTTATGAGGAACCTTGTAATATATTTTCAAGCCTTTTGACCCTGAAAAAACATTTTTAAAGATGTTCATAGAAGAAACACTAAAATATTTTTTCATGTATAGAAAATGCTAATACAAACATTTGGTGAAAATTATAACAAGTATCTAAGGCGTAGATTCTAAAGTTATTTGTTTTCGAGGGACACCAAAATATTAATCGGTTTTCAAATACTAGTTTTAAAAATTTTAATTTGTAATAATTGTTTTATATTTTCTGGTTATTTTGAAAGTACTGACGACTGACGAGTACTATATGGATATTTGTACTACTGTGGTGTCATGTTTGTGAAGTAACTGGGAATACGATTTGAGAACAACAAATAAACCGATGTGCGAACTCCATTCATTATTCAAAATATCTTAACAACGTATATATATATATATATATAGAGCCACTAGTGATACGAACAATTCGGATAACCAACCGTAGGAACTTTTACGAAGCACAATAATAATTCGCATTTCAATATAATATACGTTAAGTATAAGAAAACTACATTCGTGGTGCGATTTAAATAGGCTTGATCGACTAATACAAACATAATAATACATATTATACACAATATTGTACTACAATAATTTTACGGAACGAACTTTAAATCAATACGCGCCTCACTCGACAAAATACAAAAAATTAAAAAATACACACGTTTATTCAGATGAAATCTGAAACTTTAATAAATCATACGGCGACGAACATTTGAACAATATTTCAATAGTTTTAATATCTTGCTTACAAACGCCACAATCGTTATAAGATATCAATTATCAATATGTATTTGGTCTTTGTGCAGCAGAGTATACTTAAATAGAATAAAGCATGCCTTAACAAAAAAACAATGTTTTACGTAAATATTTTCACTTACCACCGTCGTCAATATGACAAGGCAGAATAGCACTATCAACAAGTAGTCGGTGAGATGTCTGTCTCTGAACAAATCGTGTGGACCGGTTGTAGTGGCGTTGGTGGAACCTTTGGCCGTGTCATTGCCGGCCGACGACGAGTTCATCGCGAACCCCTAAAATAATATAGAAAAAAAACACATGACATTATAATTTTATACAAGCGTTTCTTGTAGTTTCAATGACAGTTTAAAAGTAATGCCATCACCTGTAGACGAGTTAGTTGGTATATATTATATATATATATTATGTGTTTACGAGTAATAATTCTTTCTTCGTATTAAAATATTTTATAATTCGTAAATGTCGATTCTTTTGATAACTAAATTATTTTTATTCACTGTAAAGTTCACCAATTAAAGTCTCAACTGGTTCATAGTATATTATAATATGTATATACATATACAACAAAACAATCTCTGTTTGGCGTTCATCACACACCATTATGATTTACTTAATAATATACAAATTATTAAAGTTATAGAATACTTTCCAGAATTATATATACATTATAATATCATAATCATCAACACGTGTTTCATATACTTTTTTTTTTTTTGAAGTTAGGTACGATTAACTCGTATGATTCGGGCGTTATTATGCAGTAATGAATATTACGATATTAAAATAAATCAAATAATATTGTACATATTCTACAAGATAACACTATTTGATTATCTTAACAATAATTCTAATTGTACTATTAATTTTAGTTGAGGGTCTTAATCGAAATTTAAATGAACGATGATATATTTTTTATAATACTCTTGTTTAAGTATTTCATATTTAAAACAGTACTTTATTATATTTCGCTTATTTTACTGTCTGGATTTAAAAGGATAACTTTTCGTATTTATTGTTTTATCTCTATTCGGTACCAGTTTTAAACATATATATAAACTAATACGGAATATCTAATCAAGCACAAAAAATAATAATATATATTATCATTTATCATAGAATATTATGTATTCATTGGAAGTGTTAAGTAAATAAAGCGCATGCAAAATTATACGTATTATAATTTTTTTACGATGCTTGGATAAAATGGATAAAAGAGTGTATATCAATTTTGCAATTTTCGATTTTTATGCCATCTTGTGAAGGAAAAAAATATAAGTTCGTATTATAATATTTGATTTGTGTATTTCTACTTATAATAAGTTATCTGTGAGACGAAAAAGCTATTAAAGTCAATGCAGAAATGAGACTGGCTTTTTTTCATTAACTGAATAGTGGTTTTTGTTTATTTTCTTTTGCCCGACCATCTTTAATTTTATCAAATTATTAAGATACATATTGTATGTAATATTATAATAAGGGTAGCTAATTTAGTGGCTTTCTACTATTAAATATTGTTTCTGTAATATTAATGTCTATTGTCTATAGCTGTATCGGTTGAAAAGCAAAATAAATACAAATACACATTACCCATAGATTTTATATTCTGTAATCCACAATAAGTATAATAATATGTATGATAGTATCGTAAATCTTTTTTATTGATAGCAAATAATATAACGAGTCTCTGATACTTATTTCATACATTTTGAACACGGCGATATGCATAGGCAATTTAGGTACATCAGCCTCGTGACTGAACAACAATCAAATTTTATTGTATCCCACAGCTATATACCTAAATTGAATTTATTAGTTAGTGTTATTTATCTTTATTACAGAACCGGCCACTGCCTAAATTACAGATAAGTTATGTATTAAAACATATTGAAGATATAAATAAAAATGTTTGCCAAAAAAATGTACACAGAAACCAATAGAAATTAAATAGAAATCACGGGTGCTCGTTAACGAACAAAGTAATATTGGCAATTCTCACCATGATATAAATTTATTGGTAGGTTACTGATAATTTATTATTATCAATATATCCGTTTCCATATATATTCAATATATTACTATTTTAAATTAACGTTCTATTATGTGTGTAGTTTAAATTAAAACACTGTTTGATAAAAATGATTTTTATTAATTTCTTTTTTATTTGAGTCGTATGAAATAAAAATAAAAACATATTTACAACAGTTTTATTTATTTCATTAATCATTTTTAATATAAATTAAATTTCATGTGAAGTATTAACTATTGCTTTGTACAAATTGACGAGAACAATGTATTATTTAATACTGTTAGCGTTTTGGTGTGTAGTTTTTTTTTATATATCCACAACAATATTTTCACATTGCGTAACTCATATTACTATATTATTATATTATTATCGAAATATAAAATTAATAAAGCGTTTAATGATAGTAAATTGCATGAAAATAGGTCAACTATAATGTTGTTGCGTTTAAATGGTAGATTATACGTATTTTTTCCCGGTAAAACGTATAATATTACGAAGGATCACAATGCCAACTTTATCAATCGACACAGTTGAGCAATTTTCTATTTATACGTCAATGAAATATCAATGAATCTTTTTTTTCAGTGATATAATAATGTAATATTGTGATACAAATCTGGACTTTTCATTACGTTTTAAAACAATTGCAATGTTTGAATATTTTCCGATTATTACGGTTACAATACCAAAATATAGACTATTTATTAATATGCTCGCAATACGAGTTGAACGCATATTAACCACATACGGTTTGCGCGTCATTGCGTTTCATTATATTATAATGTCAACACGTATCATTGGTTATTTACATTATCAAAACCACATAAACGTCAGAGTGGTCAAACAACAAACGATTTTATTAGGTTTGACTTTTGGATCTTAGATTACAATAATTTAATAATTAATAGTCTTAATAATTTAAGAGTATTCGGAAGTGTATTTTGTATACAGTATTGCCATGAGAAAATATTAAGTGAGTCGTCCTGTAACTAGTAAGTAATCATTTCTCCATAATACCAACTTTCTCTACAAGAGTACCTATACTATGTGAATATGATACACCGGGCATGATACAATGGAAATAATAAATCTTTGAGTTAGGGAGTTAATTCTCAATTCTAACTTGGCTAGTTTTCAGCTAGGGGGTGTTTGCTTATTCTTAGAAAAACTGTTTTCAAAGAACGAGCTCTTGATTCATGTACCGTAACTACTGTGTTTATGATATTCTATATTTCAAAGAACTACGTAAACTTTTTCAAATATTTCGTTCAAAAAAGTTTTTAGGAAATAGGTATAAGAATCAAAACAAAAACAACGATAAATATACCGTATCACTGGGGAAGAATCTAAAACGTTATTTCCTCACAAAAGAAATTAAAACCGTCGATGAATACGAATCCTTTTCTCGTCATACCTAAAACCGTATTACTGAAAGAGCGTACATTTTTGGCCAGTTACGCGTAAATCGTACATAAGATCTGTTCTGTAATCACCGTCACCTACTAAATCACACGTGCCCCTTTGTGAATGTCAGAATCGAACAGAAGAAACATCCGCAAAAGTAATGGAATTATAATTCCTATAACACTCAACACCACTCATGCCTTAAAAATATATGTATACGAATTTCCGCTGTTGCCTTAAGAAGTTTAAATCAGACTTACTCCAGGTTTAAAGTTTTTTCAGTGACTATACCAAGGTCCAAATAATCTTATAAATCAGTGTGGCGAGTGACAGCCGTGTCTTAACGCGCGTGCCCTTTTATTCGGAACAATGATAACGCCACATAAATTGAACAGGGAAGTGGAAAATTTTTTAAAAAGCAGCACCTGTCTTGGGCATAAACCGTGGAGCTCCGTATAACTGACGAAACTTTATGAAATAGGATAGTGCAAACACAATTTAAAAGTGATAGTTGGTTCTAATATATAATTCAGATCTGTGGATTATAGTATACCAACTTGATTAGTAGAGTTAAGTCATCTTTAGAGACTAAAATTTATAAGTTAATAGTTGTTGTCAAACAATATATTTGCCTAATACGGTGAAAGCTATTAACTTAAAATAGCTAAAAAAAATAACAATAATATCTAACCAATTTTTTTATTTGTTAAGATAAAGCTATCCACTAGTAACTTGTAGTGTGAAAACAAGATTTGTCTGGCTTGCGTAATCTTAAGCATATATCTTAGTAAATTAAGTACACTGTAGTAGTTTGGAAAATAATTAGATGTTTATTTCCTGGTTGCATAAACATTAAATGAATATCATGGTCTCTTAAACATGATTTAGTGGCTCGTTATTGGTTCGTTAAATCTTAGTGAATCATTAAGCTAATTAATTGATTTGTTTATGCATTCTGTCGTTTGTCAACTAAATTATAAAAAAATGTGCCTACAATTTTGATGTGCCCATAACTATTGCTTCCAAACTGCAATATCACAAGAGCCTCATTGAAAATAATTTTTTCTCTTAGATTTTATACCAATTAAGTTAATTCACTGCAATAGTGTTAAAAATAACAGATGGAAATGGTTTGTTCTTTTAACGCGAACATAATTTGCTACATTATGCATTAATAAGACGGGCATCACACACACGTCATCGTCTCAAACAAGTTGAGTTATCAAGTTAATTAGAATACTATATAGTCGAGACGAAAACAATTAACCTATGATTGTGTACCATTCGGCATTCGCGAAACGGTGCACGCACAACACCATACAATCGTAATATCGTACAATTACGCGTGTTAGAGGTGTCGGAAAACCAACGATATTGTTCACTGTAAATGGCGTAATGCGTTCTCATCTATATCCTGGTCGCGGGTCGACACCTCGGGTTAACGATTGTCCTCGGGCTGTGGGGCGGTGTCGTATTGTATTATACAGTGTTTTCGTGATAATAATATAGCGGTAATCATTTCTGACCACGGATTCTGCAAGTGATTTGAGCGGTTAGATATTTTGACCCAGGGAGTCATACACCACCGTCGGGGGTGGGCGGTCGAGGACTAGAAAAAAAAAACACGCACGAAAAAACCTAACAAATGGGAGAGGATCGTTTGCTAAGAGAAGAACTATTTACACTATGATATGCTCATTGTCGCACAATACCCGGTGACGGGTGCGCACAAATTGTACCATCTAACTATCGGCTGTTCGAGTGTCTGGATGACACCATAATGTGAATTTATGTATCACTCAACATTCATTTTCCTATTGGTTTGAAATATTTCCTTTTTCTACACATCATTAGTCATTACAACAACCACACGACTAAATTTAATATTTTCAAACACACCATATTATTATACATTCACTGAGAAAATTATGTCAAGCTTAGGGATTTAGAGATAAAATAATCAATTCTAATGAACACATGTTGCACCTATAAATATCACGTCTGACGGACGCGCGGACGTTCTGCGACGCGTCTGATTATTATGACGTCACACAGTCACTGCCTTCAGATTTGACCATGAAATTAAATTTTTACGAATTTTAAATCACGGCATCGATGAACTCACCTGTACGCAACTCTCCGCAGTGAATTTTAGATAGATTATTATAAACGATAATACGGTATAGTCTATAGTCTATAGTGGTTATCGGATAAACTTTCATGGTGAAGTGGACTGTATAAAGTTTCAAATGTAGTAACGCTAGGAGTCGTTTTGTTCTGCTCCATGAAAGGGCGGCGGTCTCGGTTTTCGTTTCAGACTTTCAACCAACTTTTGTGGATTTTGGAGTTTGCCACATAAACTTTAAAAGTATCGGTTGATTGTACTTGTTAGGTATTTAAATATTTTTTGTAATTTATATTTGCAATAATTATCTTTTAGTTGTATATTAAAAATACAAAACACTAATAAAAAAAAAAATACCAAATTTTATTTGTATGCTCATTTTTACGAAGACTTGTTTGTCGACTTTCTATTCTAAAAAAAAAAACATTAATTTTTTTATGTTTAAACTTTGTTTTACAATTAGTTTTGTCAGTTGAAATATTGAATTTAAATTAACAAGATTACAATATTATGTTAATGCAGAAAATATAAATTATACACAAAAACAATACTAGTTTGTGTAATAGTTTATATTATGTTTATAACTTATAAAGAATGACAGTGTAGGGAATATTATATATTTTTTATAATATATATTTGTTAAGCGGGAAATTTATTTTGAATATTGAAGGAGACGCCGGAAGATTTATAAAGAGAATATAAGTGGGCACGTAGTGATGTTAATTTTGGGCAGTTGAAGATGATTTGAGGAATTCACAGATCACTTGGTAGTTGTGGAGTTTGCTGAGGAGAAAATATATTTAATCAACACATAAAAGTTTATTTTATACACCAAGAACAAAAAAAAACTAACCATACCTATTATGGAGGGGTTTAGCCTCTATGCGATGTGAAATATTTTTGAAATGTATATTTGTATTTAAATGATTTTTAATTCAAGTGTAGGTATTTAAATTACCTATTTAAAATACATTTCTAAAGTATAATGTTTAGTAATAATTTATCGGTTACGTTGGGTTAACCACGTGGTGACGTTTGTTATAATAAACGCTATAAATTGATGTGATAAATCACTATTACGTATCATCGCCGTATATCACTGTCTTATGAACTGCTTACTATAAAATGCATTAATAGTACCTTAATTAATTGAAATCATTTAATAATTGCAAAACTTTGACCGAATAGGTATTCTGTTGGGCTCGAAATATGTACAATATAATAATACTGTAATCGGATAACGAATTCACGGTGGATGTACACCTCCACTCAGTATACGATTTTCGCAATTACGTGACGCACAAAGCTCGTCCTGATTGATATTATTTTAACACAATACGTTTAATCACGTTGTGGTGACGATATTATACAGTCTCTTCAACAGCAGCTACGCTATAATTATTATATACCTAATACTCGACTATAATATTTAAGTCACGCATCATCGTGATGTTATGTTTTTAACGTGTAAATTTCTAATGGAAATTATGTAACACGAATTAAACAGTGTAAGTAATAAGATAAACAATGATAAAATTTCAGATGGGTTTCTGGAAAAAAAAAATCAATAATTATTATTATGATAAGTATTTTTATTATTTTTCTTTTTAATAAAATATCGTCGTAGTAAATTATGATATACGGCAATACATAAAATATTATTATGTTCAATTATTAGGAACAATTTTTTTCAGACAGGGGAGAGTTAGAGGGGGGTGTTTGTTGTGTTAGAAAGAAACAAAATAAAATCCGATAGATATTTTCGTATTTATTTCCAAGTCGATTTATACCGACGATTATTCGCTTTCCATTGCAGCTGACAGCGATCCAATCCTGCGGCAACATTCTTTATCATCTGAGCGAAATACTTATATTATAATACCATACTTGAGTATATTAAGTACTACTATAACCCTCCCCCCTCGAACAAAAATACCGACGATTATTATGAGAACACATACGATCTTTCATCACACGATTAATGTATTTATTTTAGTTGTTAAACCCAAAATTAACACAGTTCTATCAAATGCTATATAAGTATAAATAAAAAACATTAGCTAAAATAAATAATTTCAACACAGTGAAAAAACAGTAAGTTTAATATTATATTGTATAGACCCTATAAATATGAACCAGATTACAGGTGTAATCCATGGATAATCCAGGACGTGTTTGTCCACGTATTTTGGAAATTATTAATATTACAGTAATAATACGCACAAAATTAAAAATAATGGAAGTTTTGGTACATTAGTGATTAGATATAGGTATAAACAATTTGAAAAAATGTCATCCATTTTATTAATATTCAGAGACGGAAACGTAGACATCCAAAAGTTACTCAGGTCTAAAAGAGGTTTTTCAAAATAAAATTGTATTTGCCTTTATGTTACACGTCTTCTAATTTATCGGCAACGGCGCAAAGTAATTTCGTGTGGAATCGCAAATCATCATGGAATTCTATACATCTGCACACAGTTATATTTTATAGTTGCTATATTGTTATTAAACTACTGCCTGCTACAGCTCTAGCCCGAATAATAGGTACCTGTGGTGATGACGCTTATTATAGTCTGAAGTTTCACCGATGTAGGCGTTGCAGACTTGCAGTGTCCACACGAAATGCTTTTTACCGTGAATGATTTGTCGATAGAAATATTATATTTTTAACATTTATTGACCTTATGTTTTGTTCAAAAGTATTGAACCAAGACATCCGAACGCTATATAATTAATTACGATTTTCGGTCTCATATATATAAAAATTGTATTTTTTTATACCATGTTTATTTTTATGTGCCCTTCGACGGAAAATCACAAAAAATTATGGCCCTCAAGGGTAAGGTCGTATATATTATACCTGACCACATGTATAATGTATACGACCAGATAAAGCAAAACTGAACGGTACGCGGCCTGGTCTGCAGCTAAAGCGTTTCCTCGAGAAATTTGCGAGTGTTACGTCTCTGGACCGCCCGAAACCAATCATTTGATTGTTTTTATTTTTTTGTTTTCATCTGTATATACAATCTTGTAGGTTTTATTTTTGTCGAACTGCAAAAACAATAAATTCTACTTTTCGTCTACAAAATAACAATAACGGTTTTAATCGCCGTAACGGTACTTTTATTTCGATCAAAGTCACGTTGTTGTTGTTGCGTGTGTCATTAAAAGAAAAATGAACGTTAGCTATAATATTATATAATATTTGAAACTTGAGGATCGGCTAAAAAATACTTCTCAGCTTCCCTTGTTCGATCTGCAGCATTTATTCGATTCCCATTCAAATTTGAAACTTTGTCGTTCGTTAAAAGGCAATTAACAATAAAGTCGAAGGAGGTATGTAACATCACTATTATGTATAGTACTATTATACATTATTAGTACCTTCCTAGTCAATTGATAGCTTAAATATTATAGTACGGATCTAATAAATGGAGAAATTTAATGAACAAAGTGATGATTTTAATACTTGGTGCCGCAAGCCGCAAGAAGTTTATTGAGATTGTTTGGGATATTGAGTTCGTCTCTGGTTTCTAAAGATCAAAAACATATTACTTGTATGAATTATTATGCTCTTTAATTTATAGTATCCAATTTAAGCTACCGATATTTGTGTTCATTTTGACATATTATACAACGCTCATGACCTTAATGTTGACACAAAAATAAATAAATAATAATATTGTAATATAAACAGGATATGTCCTATTATGTACTATACCTATTGTCCTACTACTATAATAGTAATACAAATAAATTATAAAATATCCTTAGAAACATAGGCGACACGCCTCTCCGCTCGACCGTTTGGAATCGTTTTTCTAATGCAATCATTTATCATTGAGTTAAAATTTAACACATCCATTACGGTGACATACTCAACGACGAGGTACAGTCGAAACTTGATATACGATCGATTTCCTTAGCTTTCTTTCTTTGTGCCCTCATTCAAGTTGTTGAAAACTACTATTATGATTTTTTATTCATTATATTCCGGAATTTGTTTGATGTATCTATGAGTACTGGAAAAAAATTTTTAAAAAAATTAATGAAAATGCGAGAATCGTTAAGAATTTTTCATTATATTCATGTTATTCTAGCAGTAATTTATAATATACTTGTATTTTATAATATTGTATAAAAATGTACAAATGTAAACAACAAATACCTACACAAACGCAGTATATTTAAGGATATTAACCACAGAAATTCAGTTTTTAATTAATAATTAATATAATATAAATATAAACGATTATACGTTAGTTTATTTTTCTATTTCCGAACAAGTAATTATATAAGTGAAAAACAATGCGAGTTGCAAATTTGTGAATAATAAATTACGTAAGATATTGTAACTAGGGATTTGTAATACGTTCTTTATAATCAATTCCACTTTTGTACTATATTTAAAATATCGTATTAATATCATTGTAATTATTACATTATAGTGTAAAATAATATCTTATATTTTGAATTAAATGATCATAGTTAGGTATTATATTTGTAGATGTTTTAATTAATAAAATATAAATAATGAAATCTTCACTATAATTGTATTATTTTATAGATCCATCGTGGTATCTTATTATGTTGACAACACCTACAAACTACAACATCCAAAATTGTGTTTGATTTAAATTCGTTGTACTATTTCGCAACGTATTGTTTTCTGTTAACTTGTCGACACTTGTTTAGTGATAACCACAGGAAATAACTGCAAACAGTAAGATTATCGAAAACCAAACCAAACAGCATCTCACATACCACATGTATACATAAATATATATATATTGCCGTTTCAAATGCAAATTGATAAATGTAATTCACAACCGAATGCAATATGTATGAGAATAGCATACGTACCTAAGCGTTCTACATATCCAAGAAGTTTCTAATGTCGTTTGTGTTCTTCGCCGTTTGTGTACTTTTAGTATTGGGACGTGTGAGCTACACCATACTGTATAATAATTGCTGTATATGAATAATTTCCACAAACTTGCGTTCGGAAGCACAAAGTACTTACGTGTAACCACACGCTGTTATTATTCACATAAAGATACGGTCGACTCTCGGAAGACTGCGTGGCCCGTTATGATGAACATACAACTCGATAAGGGGAAGGTACATTAAAGTATCAGTTTCATAAGTATATGATTCGAGATAAAAATAGAAATCACAACCGTCGAATAAGTGATTACTGATAAGACGTGATAATGCCGGTGGGTGCACCACCGTACACAATAATTTAAGCTAAATGGTTGTGTGTATGCAATTGTGCTTCATAATTCAAAACAGAAACATTATCATATTAATATGTACTAATATACTAATACTATAAATAGTTGTAATAGGTATATTGATGAATAGATACAATTGTTACTAAGCAAATAAAAAATGATACCAATGGAATGTATTTCACAAAAGAGCTTAAATACAGTAAAATGATCACCGCGGTTTCATATATTTAGTATAGTGTAATAAAACAACGAAACAGTATCATGTAGTTATTATAATGTGATCGAACAATCATTTTAAATGTAACTGTGAACCATTTCAAGAAATCATCTCCAACATTCCTTGAAAATCACATTCAACTCTGCTGGAAAATCAGCTTCAACTCAGTGGCGTTCTCAGGAATTTTCTATGGGGTGGGTTCTGAAAATTTACTAGAATTCAATAGTGGGGGACTCTCCCCCCCCCCACCCCGTATAGTCATAATATTTACAAATTTTGTGTTATTATGTATTTTATCATTTTAGTAGTCAGTACCTAGTGAGCTGTATTTGGTATATCATATGAATATCAAAAGTAAAATAATGCAACCAAAAACTAAGCTTTTCAACATTCATACTTTAATAATCATTATAAAACCATAATAATTTACCAAACATTTCAAAATACAATATTTTCAAGTTTCAGTCCATGATCTCTATCCATTCTCTTTACCGTTTTACACTACTTACTACTTTTTTAACTGGTCAATTTATAGGATATTGTGCATCGCCAACAAGAATAAATCTTTTTCTTTTAAAAATTAATTTTTTATTAACCTGTACAGTGTACATTTTTGATTTGTATACTTGTTATACTTATAATATAAACTTATCTGTACATAGGCCCACGGCCTGTTATCACGGCCCGGGCGTTTCTTTAAAATATTTATTTAAATGGCTCCATTTTGAATGAGATGTGTCACTATTAGTTAAGTTAATAGTTATCCATATTTTTATTCAAAATTTCAAACAATAGGTACGATACAATATTGTAAGAAAGTAATATTAACAGTAACCCTTATAACATTTCCGTCTATAATATAGTTTTATAATATTTTCTGTGAATATGCAATATAATAACTATTATTATAAATTATTATTTACTAATAAATAATATAACTATAATAACTAATATATTAATTTAAAATTTCTGATTCTTTTTTATAAAATTAATTTTTACAAAATTGAATTTATTTTGAACCTGTGGCTTAGGAAAAAAATGTACTTAACGTGGCATTAAAATTAATTAATTTGTAAGTTACTTAATAACATAAGAAAAAAAGTAACTCGTTAATTAACTTAACTTTAACTTATTAACTTGTTGATGCCCAGCCTTGCTTTTAGGACTACAAATAAAATTTTATTGATTTTTAAAGAAAAAAAACTAAAAATTGGAAATTGGAAATTGTCCGTAAACAGCTCAAAACAAGTAAAAATATTTTGAAAATTTTATCAAGTATAGCCATATAAGAATTGATAAAATAAACATATAATAAATTGTGCCTATAGGTTTTTAATATTTTTCAAATGTCATTGTAACAATATATTAAGAGTCTTGTATTAAATTTTAAAGCTTTTTATAGAACAAATACAATTTTATTGACATTCAGAGAAAAAAAAATAAACAAAATCGGAAACCAAAAATGTCCGTAAACAGTTCAAAATAAATCCAAATAATATTAATAATACATTTTATCGTGTATAGAAAATGATAATACAAATTCAAACCCCGTGACCCCCCCCCCCTGTGAGTACGCCACTGCTTCAACTGTCCTGGAAAACAATGTACCTTAAATTATTTCTGCACTGCAAGTGTATATGTTATGGCAAAGTATACACATTTGAATAGGAGTAAATAAGCACACATTTGGCTGTTATTAACTGGTTTAAAAACGTCGAGTTGGTTTATCCCTCAGGGTATGTCAAAACATCCTGGAAGATATTTACCTCCACTGGCCGCGTTATAACGAGAGTATTAGCCTTGAGTTTATGTTTACTGCGGTAATAATAATTTTCAGCTTATGTTTGCCACGGTTAAAGTATCTTTTATATTATAGGCTAGAATATATTTACAAGGCCAATAATTTAACTGGTGGTACCTACATGGGAATAAAATATGAGATATTTTTTGGAACTCGTTAATTGTTAGTGTCCATGCGTGTAATATCACACGATTTTTATAAACATGACTTTTGGAAATAATATGTACTGCAGCAGCTGCTGTGCGTGATCGTGATTTTAAAATCAACAAAAATATAATAATAAAACATCGCATTGTGTGTAATGGAATGAAACACCTTTGTTATTAGTTTTAGTATAAATAATTAAACAGAGCCTAAAATTGAAATGAAATTTTTAAATTTCAATTTAAATTTCGATTATAAATATTAGTTTTTTCTGATTTAAATTCAAAACTATATATTGATTTATAATTGTATTGTTTTGTATTATAAATTCAGAGAAATTAGTAGAACGTACCTGTTTCCAGCAGTTTGTTATGGTAACGGTTTTAAGACACTTAACATTTATAATATTCTTAAAAGTCTATAAAATAATATACTATTGCCAGACATTATAATTGTGAAAAAACGATTAAGATGAGATAAGTAGATTATATTTTGTTTGCCAAAAAGATAAAAATGGTCACAGTTAAATATATGCAATATTATATATTAATAAAGTTTTTGACAATTTTGATGAATGAACTCGTGAAGTTTTGTTGAAAATTTAAATCTTAAACCGTACACATCATCCCATTCATGATTATTATAATAAGGCAATTAGTCATTTTTAAACCATAATATTATTGAATTCAAGTGTGCTCATAAGAAAAAAAAACTGAGGAAGTCATTTTATTGTACTTAGTACATATAGGTTTTGAGAGTACTTTGATATTGAGTAGGTCACTGTAATTGATGTTTAATTTTAATACAAAAATAAATTATTGCATACCTACGACAGATAAATCTAAACGGATATGGTGTGCCAACCTCTATTTAAGGATATTTTATAATTTATTTATATAATTTTTTTCTATTTACTTTTCTCTTAGTAATATGGTGGTTAGGTAGTTAACGTTGGCCAAAAACATCATATTATGTCTTATTATAATATTATAATACTATACAATTATTAATAATTATAATATTATCATGTTCATGAACTTATATGTTATAAGCCACTATATACTGACGACGTATTATGGTTCGTAAAATAAATAGCTTAAAAAGAGTTTAACTAATTTTGAAAACTTCATTGTGTATAAAAATGATAGTAAAATAAGCTTAAGGGTAAAAAGTTTTTAGTTTCAATAATTTATTTTTTTTATTACAACATCGTAACAAAAATCAGTCAGAGTTTCAGAAGAAAAATTGTTATTTTAACTTAATATCCAATTTCGTTAAAATCTAAGCTTCGAACTATTGTAAAAAAGAATTGTCATCATGAATTTCAAATACACAAACAAAAAAAAAACATATCATTGTAAAATGAATATCTTTACCGCATTGCTCAGAATCAAAAACTATAGTACCTATACTGCAGTATACCTTCTATTAGTTTTATATTTTATTTCGTGTTATAAAAAATTGTGTTTTTGTTTAATTTATCTCTCATGAAATAGAATATTGAAAAATACGTGAGTAAGGTACTACTTGTAATACACTTAAAAATGTGTTTGATCAATAACAATATTCAATATTGCGGAGAATAGATTGTTCGAGAACAGCTAAAATACTAACGATTGAGCAGACTAGGACGATTGTATAATATTTGTCTAATTTATCAACAATTTAACAATCAGTAAAAAACGGATTGGTAGGAATACGCGTGAGGAGGTCATTTATAATCGGTATACCCGAGTTATAAATTGAATTATAATGATGTTGGTGTGTTGTATGATAATATAATTACATTAAGGTAAAATTTGTTGAACGGTGTAAATACGCCAAAACGATGTACAGTTCCTTTGCGCGGTGACTGGCGATAATACTATTTCACTTTATAATCCAATGTGATACCCGCAAGCAAAATAAAGTACACAACAGGTTACGGTTTATTTAAAACATTAGGTCAAACTTAAAAAGGTTAAGTTGACAACAAAAATACCATTAGAACATTTTTAGAGAAGATATAGTGATGGTTGTGGATGATTTATTTAAGAGGCTGAACACTGAAGATAATTTACATGGAAATTCTGTCAAGTGTTGTGCGAAAATGTCAGAATCCACTAGCTCGTTTTAAGTTTCTAAGGTTCTTCTCTTTTCAACACCATTAATCAAGATAGTTAGTGCCCTGCTGTTGTTATTTTTAGGTTTTGTAAATCTTAACAGCTTAAAATTCGATTCTACCGAAGCACCAAACTAGTCTAGAAGAACGTTAATTTTATAACAGATTCGTACTATATATAATATATATATATAAAAACACATTGCAATTCAGTGTCGATTGGTTTACAATATAACTATTACGTTTTTATTGAAACAAATTATAAGACTTCAATTTATAAATAAATATATTTGATTAACATTTAACCTGGTTAAAAATTACCACTGCTTCCTGAAAAATAATCTGTAAAACATCGATAAAAAATGTACTACTTGTAGAGTTATATTGTACCTACATATTATCTATGTTTATATGCGTACATTTAATTATAATAATAATTATGGGGGACAGAGTGCCCGAGCGAACTAAGGCGTTGGTTTTGACGCGCACCGACGCCGGTTCAAAGCCTCGGCCACAGGTGGCATTTTCTTCCGGCAAGTCACGGTGTCCGGAGGGAGGTGCCGCCATCCCCATAATGCCCACCCGGGCATGACAGATACCAACGGGTGCCCACTAAAAAATCTGCCAAACTGTGAAAAACGTGTTTAAAACTTACAGTACCCTCCCACACAGTAAAAACCACCCAATGGCCTAAGTTGCCGCTGTATTTTAAAAAATAAAAAAAATAATTATTGCATGAAACAAATTGTATTATAACAATATATTATTTTCAGGTCAGATATAGAGTTTAAATTTATTATGCGCTTTATATAATATAAATATATGATATAGTACATATTGACATATTGTTTACAATCAACCGGATAGTAATAATAATACTACTAATAATAGTGTGTTAATTAAAAATATCGCAACACAACCGGTGCGCGTGTTGTTTATGTACTTAAAATTGAAGGGAAAATATTTCCATACATGTTCAAACAATATAATTAAAACCTTAATAGGTTTCGCGTACTATAACATCATCGCCGTTTGATGGTATTTCATTCACGGCACACATATCATATTATTATACCAGCAGAATAAACGTCCGCGAAAAAAAGGATCAATCAATACGATTATCATACGACATTGTTATCTTATTATTACTATTATTCCGTGGCATGCGTATTCGCATCAGAAAATAACGAAAAATGTGTGTTTAGGTAATTCGTTGGTCCAAACCGTTGAAAAATTATCCCAACTTTTTCCCACACCAGGGTCATAAAACATATCAATGATGATGGTGCAAACATCAAAGTGCGTTTTTTTTCAAAAATGTAAACATAAATGCCACTTTTCCGCTTTTCTGAAAAAGTTTATGATTATTTGTTACACGGTGGATCATGTAAAAATGCCACTTGAACTGATGAAATCTCCCTGTAAAAAGGTGCTCAGAACATACAAATATATTATATTACTCACCGGTTCGACCAAATTTCTAGAATATATACATTATACAGTGCAACCTCGGACAATCGTAGTCGCTGAAAATTTGTCTGCTATTAGAAGATGTCTACTATTAGGAGGTGTCACTGTATTATATATTTATTTTATATTATTCATACTGACAACGGGCTTCGGACATCAAGTTTTCGATTGTCGCGACCAATATGTTTGCATTATTAGATCATTATCATTAATATTATATTTATATGTTATAGCAAGATATTGCTAGTATAATTTGTGCATGTAGAGTAAGCAGGAGTGTGTAAATTGATCACCTTAATTTTGGAGCTGTAAATTGGTCGTTGTAATTTTGGGTATTGGCGCAGTAAATTGATCACATAGTGCTATGCCATTTTACACGATAAATATACTCTTATATTAAAAAAAAGTGTATTGATCAAATGCCATCTTTACTATCAGTATTATACATCGTAAAAATAGTTAAATTTTAAACATTAAATTTACTATAGTATAATATTATACATTTTAAACTTTGAGGCACTGTATCTCGCTAATGGATTATCAAAAAATTAAATTTTTAACGTTATAATTCATAAAAAAATAGTATTTATAATTATTTTATAACATTTTTATTATGGATTGCCATTTTTAAATCAAAAGTTGATAATAGTTTGACCAATACATATAAGAGTGAAAAAAATTAAAGTGTTATACAAATGTAGAAAAGTATGTAACTAAAATTTTTAGAAAAAAAAATTTGGTAAAAAGTCTATACTTTCAGAAATAATGAGTGTTCTTCGATAAAAAAATCATCACCCTGTACATTATGATTTTTAATCATATTTTGTTATTGATAAACTAAATAAAAATAAAAATCTAATTTAAATTTTCAGTTGAAAATAAAATTAATAGCCATTCTTTGTTAATTAAGGTCGAATTTGGATAAAATGTTAAAATTAAATTTTCAATTCGAATCACGAAATCTATAAAAAAATTCATGTTTGGTAATGATATACCTATCTACCTGAAAGGAATTTTTAAACTTAATTTTAAAATACAAACAATTAGGAATGCAATTTTTACAAATTCTTTTTCTTTTAAAAATTTCTAAGACTTTTATGAAATGTCTCGTGGTTGTAATTTGTACAAACAACAAAATTGTGCCATAATTACTAATGTACTAATTACCTTTTTATAATTATTTGTTCTTTATCATATAATTAATTTCTATTATACATTTTCTCTTATCAGTTGGTCAATATTTTTAGACCATAATATACTGAATCAACATCACATTTAAACGTATATAATATCAGCTCTTTAAATTTATTTTTTAGTAGGTATGCTAAAGAAGGCTATTTTATATATATAAAAAAATAAAGGCGCAGTTGCAGCATACATTTCTTTTTTCTCCAAAATTTAAATCCTGATTGACATACAAAGTTTCGTCACGGGTTGTAAAATCATCTGGTAGTAAAGTAACAAATTAATATTACCTTGTAATCTTATGAAAATATTATAATATCCTCGAGTGAATCACAAATTATGTTTGAGACACGTGAGTGTGAGATTAACGGTATAATATTTTTAGTTCGTAATATTTACTTTATATACTTTAAAAATAAATGTAAAGACAAGTTGAATGTTTATCAAGTTGAACAGAATAATAATTCGAGAATGAAAATGAATACCAAGAATTACTTGCAACTAGATATATTATATAGAATAATTGTTTTTCAAAACGTTTCAATTTAGTAGACAATATTTAATTATATTGAACACTATACAACATTGATGTAGTTACAACTTATAAGGTAATGTTATAACTTAATAATATTATTATTTAAATTAGTAACATGTTTCAAATAAATCAATGTTTTTATGTGATGAGAAAATGATTGCTACATTCCATATATTACTATCTATTATAGTTTTGACAATTATTCCAACTTAACACCTGTCAAATTTATTTTCAACAGAAAGTTAACAAAACAATATTTAAACATAATTTAAATCAATTGTTATTTAATATATTTTTATAATGTAGGTATTTTGTGCAGGAAATAAAACCATTTCAATTTTCATTTTGTGAATAGAATTATTTTTGGTGCAGACGTGTTTTTTTTTAAAGTTTAAGTTTTGTAAAAATGTATTTAAATAAAGAACATATTTGAAAAGCCTCCCAGAAACGTATAAATGTATAAATATCTAAACTTTAACCAGGCACGCTCAGAGGGAGGGGGGAACCACCTGAGAATTTTAATAATTTGGATTTTTTAAATAAAAAATAAAATATAAAAAGCAAAGCCCCCCACAGCTTATATTGTCACTAAAAGTATTTTTCACCTAGTGAGTTACTTATTTACTTTATTTTACTTATCTGCGGGCGTGCCTGACCTTAACTGATATATCCCATTCATCAGTTATTAATAATCATAGATAGTATTAGAACTTATAGCTTAATAGATTTTATATCTCTGTTTTTAAAGATTTCGAGCGAAAAAACAACATATACCTAATATCAATGTGGTTTTGTTTTAAATTACCTATTATGCTTATATTAACAATATTTGTTGTTGTTTGTTGTAGAAACAATTCTCCGAAAGTTTTTTACTGCACCTCTACAGATTGAATATTGTACAGCACAAATGGTACTCTTAGTATGGAATTTTTGGAATTTCCCATTTGTTTTCGTCTGAAAAGTTGCAAAAATCTGCTAAGAGCTTACGGGAAATCCGACAAAAGGCCCACGCGTTTAATTCCCTCAGGGAATAAAAAGAACTTTTTCTCTACAACTTTTGAATAATCCCAAAAACTATCCGTACTTAAATATAATTCTCAGTTCCAGTATCGTATCCGTTCGTTTTATTTTTAACATAATGTATATTGAAATATAATCATCATAAGCAGCGTATCAGAAGCCCAGTTCTCTAAAAAAAACTGCAGAATTCAACGAATCGTAAAACAAAATATTATACAATTTGAAAATAAATAATTATATTATGAATCAAACCTACGTGAAATATGGTATTTCTAAGTATCCACGATCGGGATTCGTTATGCCAACGGCTATTATTCATTTAACCATTTTACAATTTTAATATTAAAATATTTTCATTTAAATTTTAGCACGATGCGTATATATGTTTCTGCTCGATTTATCTATTGAAAAAAAAATTATTTTCACTCACGGAACATAATGTTATTACATAAAGATGTATTTTAGAGAGTAAACATTTTACATTTATGGCGAAGCACTGAGAGCGAGTTTCGAATCTATTTCGTATATTATATAGGTATAGTATTATACAGAACATGTTTATTATATAGGTACTGAATAAACCACCTTCGCTATTGACCCCGAAAAGGCCAACGTGAATCCCCATAGACGTTTGGCGGATTTATATTTTTGGGGAACGTACAATGCAGCCGGTCAGGCGTGAAAAGGGGGAAAATGTCTTCGAATCTACCTGGTGGAAGTTAAATCGAATGGAGACTTTATGTATATTATTCCCTTACTACACATATGCATGTGTGTAATCCGAGCAATACTTTATGTGTTCTTAACAAGAAAAACTTGCCAATTATCTATAGTGAACTACATAATTGGACGTTGTCGACATTATCGCAAAAACAACATGATGACTACAAATTTTCTCGAATTATTTAATCGTTGTAAAATAAATATAAAAAAAACTTGTATAGTTGTATTATTGCATAGACTGTATATTCTTATTACTTTTCACAAATTATTTTTTGTTGTGCTTGGAAATTAAACAGCAAATAACATTTGTATAAAAATTAATTGGTTGCTCCGCTGACAACAACAACATTTATTTTTTATTACGGTGGCTTGCCCTTCATAATTATATAAATATACAAAACATTTTATCATTGTGCTTTTAATTATACAATTTTTTTTTCAATGATATCCCAAATAAATACTTTTTCGATTTTTAAAATATTCTTTCTCTCTTAAAGACAATAGCGACGAAATAATCTGTATATTGTATAACAATAACACCTTTTGAGTGAAATTAATATAATTTGTGAAATGATAAATAGAATTAATAAATTATATTGCTACACGGGAAAACTCGAAAATATTTTCCATGTTTTACCTAATAAATATTTTAATTTTCAATTATTTATCGGATCTAAATGATATTAACTTCAGTGTTTTTGTGTAAAATGTACCGACTCAAATTAACACAACATGGTCTTGTGTATTTACAATTTAGCTAATATACAAATGTATTGATGTAGGTACCAAATCCGAATGTTACAATAATGTATTGTTCCAATTAGTTGAACTATATTATATTATATAGTATGAATAATATTATAATAAATTAATATAATATTATTATGGTTTTGAAGATATAGTCATTTTGTGTTGCATAATTGCATATCTTAAGCGCCGTGTAACTGTAATTATAAATATAATTGTATTGATAATAGTTATCCATATAATAATATTTTTTTTTTTATTAATTAACCCGCGGCAACTTAGGCCACTTGTTGGTTTTTAACTGTGTGGGAGGGTACTGTAGGGTTGAACACGTTTACACAGTTTGGCAGATTTTTTAGTGGGCGATTTTTTAGTTAGTCCGTGTGTGGGATGTCGGCACTTCTCTCCGGACACCGTGAATGACTTGCCCGAAGAAAATGCCATTCGAGGCAGAGATTTTGAACCGGCGTCGGTGCGCGTCGCAACCGACGCCTTAGTCCGCTCGGCCACTCCATTCCCCACAATAATATTGTTTTATGCGCTTTGTATACATTATAATATAATACAAATTAAAACGTATAAAATATAATAAATGCCATAACTCATAATATATTATTTTAGTGTTTTCAGATTCTGGGTGGAACGATGAATGTATTGCATTAATTATTATGCTATTATGTGTTTTATTTTTGGAGCAGTAAAAATGATTCAATCTTCAACTTTAAAGGTTGTATAATACTTTATTTAATGTTTATGTAACCACAATTTAAAGACTTGAATATTGCATTTGTTTAAATAAAAATTGTTATACGAGGTATAATTTCTAAATATTATTTTAGCTCATTTTGAAATAGTTATAGAGGCATTTGACATTTTCAACCTTTTAAAACTTTTTTCTAAAAAATGGAGATAACTTAAAAATGTAATACTAGGTCCTCATAAGTCGTTTTAACAGTTATTGCGTACTATAAAAATATACAAGACAACTTTTTTTTATTAATTGGTACCTAATTGAAGTTTAAATGTTTAAAACAGAAACAGAAATAACGATTAAAGCTATATTGTTGTTAACTATCTGTACATATTTGATATTATATATACACAAAGAAGTCTTCAAAATGTTTAGAATAACAATTAATTTATTCATTACTTATTAAAATTATTTTAACCTATTGATTATACCACGAACCTATTCATACCGTTTTAATAGGTATATATTAGGATTGACTTTGATGTTAATAACAGTTACCTAGTTATTAAATAATGTTATAGTTATTATTATTATTATTATTATTATTATTATAATAATATATATTTGCAACAATAATATACAATACATTTTGTGTTATACTTAACAAGTTTATAATATTGCAGCACCCCTAAAAGCTAAGCTTGTGCAGGGGGAGCCATTCTTATCAATTTTATGAATACATAAGAGAAGTCAAATTTAAATAAAAAGAATAAATAAATAAATTTTTTTGAATGTTCATTATACAATATTATTAATAGAAAGATCTAATTGTAATTTACAATAATCAACATTTGTATAAAAATGAACTTAAATTTAAGACTTAGATAGATCAAGGTGTTTCACGGACAATTTAAACAACTCGAAACTTTTAAAGTGATCAATATTAATATTTAAAGAACGACATAAACTTAATCCTACTTGTAAAGCCCTATTTTTACCAAATACTTTATTAACGTGTGATAAATTTATAATAATATATTTTTTGTATCTAGCGCCGTGCTCATGATTAATTGTTGGAATTAAATTCTTATGTTTATAAAATTGAATCAAAACTGATAAATTATAATTATATTTAAAGTCCTTCATCTCTATTTCATTATAAATTAAAATAGTAAATAGTTTATGGTAGTAATAAGACTGGACAAATAATTATTAAAAGTACCTTCACATATTGATGTAGAATAAGAGTATACAGATTGTACTAATGTTAAAAAAATAACTCTTTTATATGATTTATTAAAACTATATCTAGCTTCTTTAAATATGTAAAAAAACTTACGTAATATATTATAAATGTAATTTATATATTTATCCCATTTTAACAAGTCGAGAATAACAGCAAGGTATTTTATTTCTTTAACATGTTCAACCTTAATACATCTCGGACCACATATAGTATTTAAATCTGATTTACAATTTAATGAATGAACTACTAAATTATTATTAATTACAGTATTTGAGTCTTTCGCTTCAAAACACATACATTTTGATTTTATTAGATTTAAATTTAATTTGTTCTTACAAAACCAGACATAAAATATATTTAAAATTAATATATATTATGTTATTTGGTTTTGGAACCTACCGTGTTATTAATAGAAAAATAAATTTCTTGCAGCAACATAAAATATTTAGGTACATCATTAAATCCTTAAAAATGTAGTGTTACAGACAGTTTCCGCTTTCAATCGTTATTCGTCGCGTGAATTCAATAACAAGATACACTGGACACCATACAGCGGAAAGACTTCACCGTTTTTTAAAACATTTTTTTTTTTTTTTTTTTTAACAATAATTATAATCAACGCAAATAATAATTGTTTTTGTAAAATTAGTATTATGTTATATATGTATACTGACACAACAATCATATTTATTTCGAGGCGAGTTAACAACAAAAACTGGAAATCTAATTTTTCGTTCATGTATTTTGAAGTTCAGGTGATACTATTAGCTTTTGGCACTACCTTTTTAGGTTGATATCATATTTTGAATTATGGACGTTTTCGGGAAAAAAAAACGTTTTTGAATCAAATCTCAATAACCCTCGTCGTCATGCACATAAGTATCGTGAAGTCATAGTTGTTATAGGTACTTGAGATGCGTGTTCACCGTGTCCCCAAAAAACACACCGTAATATTTATCACGATTCGTCTGACCCTAATACCCTATCGACACGTAGTCAATTATTGAAACGATGAAACTTGCGTACAATGTAGTTTCCGATGACTTTTCCGTTTGTGGCGACGATGATAAAAACGCGTCTCTATATATTTTATTCGAAAGTCACCGAAACGGACAATATTCGTTCTGATCTCGCGCATGGATGTACCCATTTAACATTATATTACTATATCAATATACACGCACTTGCAAGTATACGTTCATAATGAATCATAATGTGCATATAGGTATACTCGTTTTGGCCGAGTCAACCTATAATCGCGTATTTCTGGCACAAGCGCCGCGAGTATAATAAATAACTTAAACGCTTAACTTGTTAAAAGATAAGGAGGTTTGGAATCTTAGAAGCGCACTTGTCCGGCGTTTTCTAGTCACATGTGCTCTTGATTAATTAAACCTGCTTTGAGCAGGATTATTATACGTGTTTTATACTTGCGTGTACATTGTTTACATAATCTATAGGAATAAAACGAGATTTTAACCGACACATTACTAGAAGCTATTGTAATATTATATTATATAGTGTGGCTATTTATTTCGCGGACGAGTTAATATTTTTAAGTGCATAAAATATTTTCACGAGTAAATACATTATAATATGGTACGTTATCGCCGAAATCAAATGGTTTATAATGACGTGTCATGTAAAATAATGTTCACTAATAATGAATTGGCTTTATATCGATCCACGTTGAACGGAAATATTATTATTTTATAATATTATTACGATTTACGCACGGTAATATTGCGTGTAAAGTATTATTTGAACGAAATAATAAATTACAGTTTATACAATGTATAAAATTTTTCTATTATTTATGTCATATAGCGATTTAGCTACAGGTATTATATTATAGGTCTGTTTATATAGTTGAGATACAGTCAATACCTACAACAGTTATTTGTTTAGTCCAAAACATGTTCAATTCATCTGCAAGAATATAATATAATTCAATTATATCGGGCAAACAGATATTTTAGTTATTCATCAAACTCGAGTTGTACATTAAGAGGTACAACAATAATTAATATCGTTATAATAACTTTCGTGTAGGTATATAATATTGTTTGAGTAAGGTTAAACCCGAATAACGTTTATTTATGAGTAATATATAGTAATATGCACCGCTAACATCCAGTAGGTAGGTACACGATTATTGTAGATATAGACAATTATGTCACTTCCCATAATATAACATTATAATACGCAGTGCTACCGTGTAAAGTTGTCTTTAATATACACGAGTATAGACATTTTGGGAAATATTCAAGAAAATATATTTTGAACGGTTATTGAGATGCCAATCATATGACACAACGCATTCGATGGCCTTTGCAGGTGTATTTTGAGTGGCATAATTACGTCACAAATTCGTTTTCCGCCGCAATTCGACGACGTTCAACCCGAACGAAAAGATGGCTATATCAAAGGAAAGCCGCACGTGTTGTGCGAATCTGACATATTGTATTCAATGAAGACGTAATGCAAAAATTCCAACTGCTGAAATTCAAATTCACATGTCATGCGACCATGTGTGTTTGCCATGCGGCATGATTCTACAGGAAGCCACTTGGTGTGGACCCGTCTTAGGTAGATAAAAAAATCTGTTGGATGAAAATATATCACATACTTAGTAAAAATTAAAAAAAATAAAAAAAAACTACGAAATAATATGTTATAAGACGTACTTTATTAAGAAATAGAAAAATTTGAAAATAACAATAATATGGTAAATTTTCCGGTGATTTAAAACAAAGCTTCATAATTTGTTGAAAAAATATTTGGTATGGTCATATTAATTTTGTAACAGATTGAATAAAAAAATCTATGAACCAAAAAAAGTATGCTTATTTTTTTCTCCTTATTTGACAACCGATAACTTTTTAGGTTAATAATTAAAACTAATTGTTAAATATAATATATTATACGAAATCGCTATACACCTACCTATTCTACAATATTAATATTTTACATGATTGTATAAATTATTTTATGTCTATTTAAGTTCTATTGTAGTACATATTATATTTAAAAGTTAATTAGGGATCTGGCCCTCCTCTTATAATACGATATCAGGTGTCATGGACCGAAGGTGTCACATATTTTGTGATTCGTGATAAAAAATTCATATCACGTTTTCGCCTGATCGTTGACAGAGTTATGATCTCGGATGACTTAGGTCTCCTGCGCAGTATTTACGGTCTGGCAAACAACTTCTTTTGCGTCGTAAACGTGATAAATTATACGCGTAATAAATCAGATTTAGACTTAACCCTAGGTATAACAAATATTACCGACGGGCGTCCATTCGGGTCGAGACGACTTCAATATGGTAACACCTACCAATAAAATATTGATAAATAATGACCTACTGACGGTAGAGATATAGTAAGATTACTATATCTCTATCGTCAGTTAATATATGTTGGCTGACCTGAGACGACGAGAGTGAAAAAATAAAATTATTCATTCAGTTTGAATCAAACTTATCGCTTCTTTAGGTCATTGATCCAGAAACTTGATGGTGATCGTGAATTCAATACAATTATGTATATTACTAATTGTACTTACTATTGTGATAGCATTACCTGCTGATAATTTACCATAAAATAAATTCAGTATAAAAATATAGTACACCAAAAACTTAAGCCAACTGTATTTGAAAGTCGAAGCATTATTTTGACTACTTATCGTGTACACAGACACTAAAAACAAAACACACATTATTATAAAATCAATACGTTCATACCTCTGCTCAGAATCTAAAGCAACGGTAGATATTATTGAAATTTGTTTTATTGAAAATTGTATTTTTATTTTTTATATAATAAAAATATTAGCGTATAATATAGTGTTATAAATAAATTTATACAATTTCAATATTGAAACGGTTGTTCCGATTATTTTTATATTCTTTTCCATTTAATGTATATATATTATCTTAAGAAACATATAGGTAAGTACTTTACTACATTATTGTAAAATAAATAAAATCTATTGTTTATTAAATTTCCTGAATAAACTTACTTTCCTCTTGCGTTTCGTGCCATATTTAACTTATTGAGTATATTTTATAACATTGTTCTTATAGCAAAAGAAAATATTATGATAGGTACATAATTAACGTTGGTTCATTTTAATCAGCTGTAGCTAAAACTACTCTTATTTCGATAATTTTGAGTTGAAAATAACAATAAAATACATACTCTATTAAGTATTTAGTTTGATTGATTTTATAAATCGCGGTGCAGTGACTATACATTATACCTAGGTACTTGTCATAATAAAAATTATCATGAAATATGGTTGTAGGTATCAATATTTAGTTTGAAACCACGTTGTTTCATCAACAGACTTCTACTGCACTCATAAATTGGTACTTTTATAAATTTCGTCACAAGAGAGGAAAAAATGTTGTTTATAAAAACAGCTTTTATGTAGTTAAATTTTTTTTTTTAGAATCTTCTGGGGAAAGTCAATTTAAATACCAGGTAGAAAAACTCACGGTTTACTCGTATGGAAAAATATAAAGGTCATCTACTAATTAAAGTTTTAAAATAATCTAGGTACCTTTTTGGAAAATAAAATCAACAAGGAATGACTAGCCCAACATTACGCATAATATGTATACATTTCTTAAAAGTTTTGTAATAAAAGTAGAATAATAATTTATGGTTAACGTCTGCTACATTAAACTCATAAGTTATGAAAAAAAACACTGCAAATATATTGCAGTCACTATGATAATAAAACGAAATTGTTTAGTATCACTTATAGATACGATAATAAACATTATAAACCTGCACTCGTTGTAACTGTTAAACGATTATAATTTGTTCAATGAATGATAAGGGTAAATATTTTGTTAAGGGTGCCCGAGCCAATGTAGTACTACAACTTGCCTCAATGGAAAAACTCTCATGCTTTGTGGAACTGCCAGATTTCGAATATTTCTTTTCTTTTTTTATTTGAAAGATGAATATATTTTAAAGCAAGTCGTAATGGACTCTAGTTTTAATAACCCGTTTTCAGAACTTATAATAAGCTTTTATACATCACAAATTGTTGAGTTTTTTTACTCCCATGACTTGAATTTGTTAAATTACTAAAAATTAACAAAATTGTTCATAATAATTTGTTATGTCATTTGTATCTTTTAAGCTATTGGATAGTGGTGACGTGGTAACTGAAAAAAAATTTTTAGTAACGAAAAAGCGTGACCGTAAGATGTTATTAATTATTATTATTTTTGTTATTTACAGTCTAACCAGTTGTACAAGCAAAAAAAGTCTCAGATTAAATATCTCAGCACGGTGTTTATCTACCATTATCAACAAACTCATTTAGTCATTTTTCTTTTCGGTCGTCGCGCTCAAAAAGTGTACCTTGAATTATTATAATACAAAAATAAATAGTTATAATTACATGATACGGAGCTACAAAATTGTTACGCAATAGCTTTACCGCGGCTGCGGCAGTCCCCGAGTGCCTCAGACTTTTTTTTTTATATTAGTTTAAATACGTAGAACTATTTAAGTATAAACGGAAACATGCACAAAACGCTGAATAAATATTTGTGTTTTTTCTTTTTTATAAAATCTACATCTATATTATATTAGGTAGTTTAAATCTGTGTTTCAATCATTTAGCAACTTCAATGACTTAAAAATATCTTAGTACCTATATAATTAGTTAAATACTAACAAGTTACATTGTCGCTAATGTACTAACCTACATCGATTTAGTTTTCATTTAATTTTTAGGACTTAATAGGAACAGGTGTACCATTAAACAGAACATAATTGGTACTGATATTTATCATATTATTGTTACCAAACGGCAATCGTAATATATTACATCAAAGGAGAAATGAGTAAAGAAAAATAAGCGTTCGACAGTGTTGATGGTTCAGGCTAATCGTAACGCTTTGGCCGGTATTATCCTAGTGAGAAATTAATTCTGGGCAAGTCACTCGAACCTATGTGTTTGGGATTTTGTTGATTTTTAAAATTAGAAAGTGATCAGTCATCACGTTGTGGAGAAATAATTCTGAGTAGGGGAGACCAGCGAGTGCTTTACGGATTTGGACCCTAAATAAATTGAGACTGTTTTCCAATTATTTCGGGTTTCGTCGAAGAAAAAAAAAATATTTCCTGGAACACTTATTTTTCAAGACCCAAGTACATCGTCAATAAACTACAATAAGACAACTGTCTAAGTTCATAAGACTCTTGTAGTTACAATGGTTTTTTGAAGATATTACTTATAGTAAATAATTGAACTTATATAACATTAACTAAATTAAATTACTTGCTCATGACGACACAAACGACGGGATGGCGATTCTTTCTCTGGTCCGCACTTATAACCATATAGTAGTATACTTAAATACAATTATGTTGAAGGAACTTCTAAAATATGTATGACAGTAAAAGTAAAATTTTAAATTTTATTTCACTTTAGGTTTTTACAATTTATTTTTAATTTTACTTTTCTTTCATCCGTACAAAATGGCATCGTTACAGACTTAAATTTAATTTATATAGAATTGAAATTAAGTGAAAAATTTTGAAGTGTACACCTCGTCAAATATAATATTATATACGTTTTCTGTAAAGAGTAGAAAATGTTACATATTTTAACGGTGTGAGGTCCGGTAACGCTGTATGAAAAATGTAATACAATTTACCTACCTATGCAATTAAATAAAGCGAAAGTAAGGCAGATAAAAAAATTTAAAATTCAAAAACCTGTGCGAATTATATTAACGTCCATGTAAACTATTTCGGTCCGGTTCGTGCACTCTGATGATAATTATTTAAACCTGCTAGTACGTATATCGAAAAACATATAGAAATGCTCCCAGCAAAGGTACATTTTGTACAAATTTTTTCTCTAAATAATTTACGTTTTACTATTGTATGCGCAATGATGTATGTACCAAATTCTTAACATCGTACGAAAATAATGTGTCTGCACATAAAAATATTATGTCTAGGTTTTTTTTTTAAGCAAATATATATCAGGGGCGGAAATCCAAAACGTTATCCAAAATACTGATTTTTCAGGAGTATCGATATTCTGTATCTTAACTTTTCCAATAAAAACAAACCATTTACAACCAGACAAAACAATATGAAAAAGAGATTTTTTTTTTAAATTATTTAATTATATACTATTTACACTTAAAACTATTCAAATGTGTTAAATATTCTAGAGTTAAATTTTTAATTTAATTTAAAACTTAATTAAAATTTTTAAAATTAAAATTTAGTACGTTTTGGAATAACATTTTTAGGTATACGTACAGCATGGGTAAAAGTACGTTTTGGAAATAGTTCGTTTTAATTATAGTGTTAATGATTTGTTCCTATTCTTTTAACACGGGCAATAGTACGTTTTGGCGTAAAACTGGAAAAAGTACGTTTTGATTTTCTAAATATAATTTTTATGTATGGAAAAGATTCGTTTTGGATTAACCAGTAATTTTGAATCACAGATTTGACCAGTAAATAGTACGTTTTGATCTATTCTGACGACGCCAATCGATGTATCGATATTCTTTCCATAAGAATCGATACCCAACTCGATTTTGTCAATTTCGGCAATTGTACAAATAATATGTTTTGGATTTCCACCCCTCATATGCACTTATACTATAGGTCTATATACGTCATAAATAATTAGTGATGAACCTATACCTATTTTACCTCTAATTATTTACGAATTAATTCTGATGTTATAATCTTTGATGTTTATATAACTGCAGCGTGCTCTGACCATGTAAAATCTGAAATATTATTATCATCGTTTATTTCTATGGAAAAATAATATTTTTGGATGTATTTGTTTTCCGGAAACTATATATACATATAGATAGGCATTTATAAAAGCAATTAGTACTTACTACTATTGAAAGAGTGATGATTTTAATTTTACACCATAATCATCATAGTTAATACTTTATTAGGTGAACAGTTGGGTTCTTTATTATTAGTTCTATAATACTATATTTTAGCGATGCAACTTTTGAAAAGCTAAATTTTTGTTACTGTACAAAGAGATGTAAGGAATTTTTTTCATGTAGATACAATATTAGTTTTTACAGTTTTATAGCCCCACAACAACATTCAATATCGATTTACGAACCTTTGAACGATTTCTGGACGTTAACATCAAACAAAAGTGTAAGATGATTATTGCATTCAGGTTTTATTAAAACTATTACAGTTAACTACACATAATTTGTATTTTATTTAAGTTAAATAAATTATAAACAATGCACATTGGCGCAGAACAAACCTCTTAAAAATGTTACATAGCCACATGGGTACCGAACAAAAATATGAAAATACCCGCCAAAACATATATTCGACGGTATTTTGTTAAAATACGTTTTTGTTATCTAAATCTTCAGAAAAATCACGAGCATATTCTGGTAAAATGGCGTATACATCTGCTGAAAAATAAGATAGAGCAATACCGAATATAAGATATGCAGACGCCCTTTTATAAATTAAAATAATCTACACAAAACTGTTGAAAGGGCTTATACCACACCGAATGCATGCTAATTGCTTACAACCTTCACAGTTTATAAGAATAATTATGATTATTGGTGTTCCCATATGTTACCAGATTGAACAAAGTGGTTTTACTAGGTTACACACTGGACATCACTTGTATTGGTAACACTTAATAACAAATTTCCCTCCAATTTCATATTATCAGTTAACAATAAACCGACAAGTTAACAGATACAATATAGTATAATGTATACAAATACTGTATAAAATTAAAAGGGCGTTTGTAGAAATGAAAATGTTAAAAGGACTTATACCACTATTATTATATGTTTTTAGAAGGGCGTTTATAAAATTGAAATTGTTAAAAGGGCCTACACCACATACATTTTTTTTAAACGAATACAACATTAAATATAAATTTAGTTTAAGCAATTTTAGTTCCATAGATTCTCATGTTTAATAAAATGTATAAATGAATGTTCTATTTTAAAAATTGAGTATTTAATCGGTTTTATTTGTTTCCTGAAAAATAGTATAATTTGGTATACACCCTTTTAACAAAATACCGTCGAATTATGATAATAGCTAATCATTTTTTTTTTTCATAGCCACTTGTATGGTAAAATATCCGTTTCCCAGTACTATCCTTTGGGCTACAATAAGTGTGTTATAACTTATAAGGTACTATCATGAAAGTAAATGCAAGTGATATAGCAGAAACTAGAAAGTTGACAGATATTTTGTAAGTACCTTCCTGTGTTATTATTAATTATATATTTTATACATGGATGCAATAATGTATTCATTATTTGCGAAAAAAATGTTATTTATCACCAGACAATAACATCATATCTATAATAAAATCTCGTTATGAATATTATTTGCCTTTAAAAAAAAATTTTTTTTAACCCATTCCTTACCTTTTTATATAAATTGTTCATTTAATTTTTCGATGAAATTATAATTTTATATTTTAGCTATATGCCGTTACAAACACAATTTTTCAATCTAATGGCAAACGTAATTTACATGATTTATAAAATTATTTCTACAAAATATTGTCAAAAGCTCCAATTTAAAATATGCATAATGTTGCTTTTGACAATTATTGTTTCTTCAATGTACATGCATACATGCATACATAATAAATAATAAAATATATTATTATAATATTCACAATATATAACAAATTATTTAAAATCAAATTTAAAAAAACGTAACACGTTTTGCGTCATAATCTAAAATGTTTACGTGCACACTACCCTCGGGCCATTGTATTTAAAAACTGAACACTAAATGTACTTCACAGTGATCATATTATTTATTTGGAATTTACTCTTAATTTAAAATATTTTTTTTTGTCATATACTGTTACAGATAACATAGAAACACAAGTTATTACCTATTTCTAAAAAGTTATGGATGAGTAGAGTTTTCTTAGATTTATTTTTTTTCACGCAACAAGTCAGAGACAATTTTTCATGGCCCTTACCCAATGTATAATAATAATTATAACAAGTCGCGAGTTGACAGTATAAGCATTATATTGGCTTATATAAGTTGGTTTTCGGTATTTAAGCATAAGAAATACACCTATATAGTGGTATACACAATACACATATATAGGTAGATCCACATACCATCCACCAATAGTCAATACCCGCCGATATAATACATTTTTTATACTATTTTGCAGGGGAAAAACAAAACTTTTTTTACACACATATATATATACAAGATGTATACATATATATATATATTGCGTATAAATTAAGAAAATTATGTAAATATTTTTAATAATAGTTTTCCTCTCCATGAGATATTAAAAATGTAATATTTTAATAAATAGCGTCGTTGTCATAATACCCGTATTGAGTATTAAAAAGAAATATTAAATAATAAATAATAATATCAAAAACTATATTATGAACCATTTATAAAATAAAATATTATGCTATCAAAGAAATATCCTGCGAATAAATTTCAATCGTGCAGTTTTCTTTACTAATTGTAGTTAATTACGACTCTGTTTTTCTTAAACGAACCATTACAATTAAATACGATAGTATTAAAATATGCATAGTATATTGTTCTCATTACAAAATTAAAATAAAATTAGGTTTTACACAATACCTATTATTTTGAATTATTATTACAATATTTCATTTTGAGTTCGAAAGTATAATAAAAATAAATAGGTAGGTATTTTTTTTTTTATAAAAATTGGTGTTAAAAAATTTTGAGTTTAATTGACATTTAAATATGAATATAATATATTATTTTTATTACATTTAACTATTTAATATTTTTAACAGTTGGGTGGACTGCGGAGACACCGCGTAGTGGAAAATATTAAATACGGCTCAAAGCTAATAATATATAATTCGATGATTAATAATTATACTATTATAGTAAATAATAATTTGATAGAAAATGCATTTTAAAATAGTTGTTTAGTGTACCTTGAGTAGATCTCTGTACGTGTTAAATTTTAATTAAATTTAGATCATTGTAGGCGTTAAATCGATTTTGAATTGTGACGGTTAATCTACATTTCTAAGTATATTTTATTGGATATTTATATTGCTATTAGTAATTAATATTCCTTCTAGTAATATCACGGTAAGTTAGCTTTTGCCATACTACTTTTATATATACCTATAGGCTATAATTATTGTATTATTAATTATTAACTTATAAGTCACTGCCAACGACGTATTATGGTTTGAATAGATTCATGCAATAATAAGCTTAAAATGAGTACAAATATTTGAAAATGTCATTGTGTATAAAAAATAATATACGTTATGGCAATCTCTATAATTTATTTCAGTTCTTAGCAGAGCGATTAATGTATTGATTTTACAATGGTATTGTGTTTTCAATTTATTTTAATTTATATTTGTGCCTGTTTAGTGTGTACCTACATGATAAGTAGTCGAAAGAATGATTCTACTTCAGTATCTTTTTTGATGGTAAAGTGAATCTAATTGGTGTATTGGGAAGGTCAAAATTCCCAGTAGTTTTCAAAAGCTCCAGGAACAACTCTAATTTTTACGCGAAATTGGTTATCGACAAAATCGGTTTTGGTTTTTGGTACAACTTTAAAACAAATAACCATAGATACATTAAATGTTCACTAAATATTTATATTAGCATTTTCTATACACTTCAAAATTTTCAAAATATTTTGATTTGTTTCGAGACATTTTTAGTTTCCAATATTTTAGATTTTTTTCTATAAATGTTGATAAAATTTTATTCGTTGGATCGAAACGCGTAACAATTTAATACAAGGGTCCTGATTTCTGTTATATTGTTACAATAGCAGTTGGAAAATATAAAATACATACGCAAATTTTTTTTTATTATTATTTAAATTTAAGACATTTACGATAAGTACGTACTTCGTGAATAGTATCGTGGTAATTTAAATGTGATCCGACCTTTTTTTAAATATCATTATGTATAGTAGGTAAATAATAATATACGTAATAACGAAGCCTTGCAATTTTTAACGAATAATATATTGTTGAATTACAACAAAATATCTAAAATGTTTTTTTTGGCTTATCCAAAAGACAAAAGCTCTTTAAAATAAGAACATCAAATGTTTATAAAAAAAAATGTTTATAGTATGTATTTTTTAGTTTCTTTAAGAAAAACTTTGATGAAACTTTGTATTAAATTATTGAGCCATAGTTGTAAAAATTGAAAATATTATACAATTTTAAACACAAAACTGTATGAAAATTTTCATGATAAATTTTTTTTTTAATCTTCATATTTATATAATTTATTTGGAAATTTGTATTGAATGTTCAACTCTCAGGTATGTGAATTAAACATTTAATGATTTGTCCACTACAAAATAATTTACATACTTATGTGATATTAACGAATTTAGAGAAAAACTGTTATTAATTAAACTCTTTTAAAAATGATGATGATATAATATTATAGATAACTTTTAATTTATATAAGAAAAACTTATGATTATCTTAGAATAAAATTGTCGAGCATTTAAACTCACAAACAACAAATTTATCTTATCATTAGCCGATAAAAAGAAAGAAAACCTATACAAGTATAAGCTATTTAAAACGTTTTGAAAATGATAATTTTAATATTTAGTGAACAAAAATGCCTCTATCACAACATACGAACAAAATTGATTTATTTAAAAACTAGTTTCGCGTATAAGTTCCAGGTTTTTCTAAATTTTTGTTCATCCAAATAATTTTGAAAATTAATGGGAACATTTTTTACCCTTCCCCCTCCCCCATGTACCAACTAGATCCAATTTTCTATCAGGAACCTTCCTCAAAGTTGAAGATTAAAGTATTTTCACTGTTCTTAATGATGATGGCACCATTTTCAGAAGAAAATATATAATAAAAAGTCATCATACACATCATTGTGAAGTAAATACATTCATCGCTCAACTCAGAGTATACAATATACCACGTATATTAATTGGAATAAATTTAATTTAATTTTTAATGAGATTTCTCATCTATATTCTGTGATAATATATTTTATTATATTAATAACCATACATTATTACATTTATGAATGTGCCATAGAGTATAGAACATATTATTTCGATTTATAAAAAAAATACAAGGTAAAATAATATTATAACAATCGTTTAAATAATATCATGATATAGAAGATATAATGGGAAGAACTGACAGATAAACCAATTAAGTAATAACTTTTGTGCTGATATTTCAATTTACATTATAACAAGATACTTTTTTTCCAATTTAACAATAATGATTACTGTTAATATTATAACATTATTTTGTATGTAATATAAGCGCAACACTTATTTATTTATGTCTTTATTCATGTTACAACTTCAATTGTTTATTAGCTTACAAAAATGAATATTTATTAATGTTACAAAAGAGTATATTATGTAGTGTAGAGACTAAATTGAGGTGAACGTAATATTAATAATTGTTTTTAGAAAGGAAATTATTTTCTCAAGGCTGACTTCTTGTGGGTTCAGAACTTCATATCGGTTGTTTAAAAACTCTAGGTTTGTTCTAGTTTTGGTGTGATTTCGACAGAAGACACGAAAGTATTTTACTGTTAAAGGTTTGCCACATTTTTGGCACAACAGTGGTTCGTATTTTCTCATAAAATGGCCGGGGGAAGTCTTGAAGTGCCCTATTCGCAGACTAGTGGCACAGTGGTCTTCAACCTTTTTGACTCGCGATCCACTTTTTTAGGCCTATATTTTTCGCGACTTACGTAATCTTTATAGAAAAACAAAAAAAAAAATTTTAAATTTCTTAATTCTTTATATAGCGTTGTAGTACTACCTATTATAACTGAATAAATAAACATTACATTTTAGTAGACAGAATATTTAATTATTATTAATTGAATATGTATAGAATTCATACGAAAAAATAAAATAAAATAAAAATACGCACAAAACATTTGATGCGATGTTTGTTATTGAGTGTTTTCACATAATAAATTCTACCTGCTACGTAGAATCATACCAGTATAATATGTAGCATAGTTTGTATATTATGTTAATCGTTTCTTGTTTGGTAACTACGATAGACTTGTATCAACTTGAATGGAAAATGTTTTCCATGGTGGGTAGGAGGGGAGGCCTTACACACATTTTTATTACATTTTAATAGATTTTGGTAGGGGACATTTCATTTAGCATTCTTAAGCCTGGTGGTTTTTATGGTGGAATTGTAAGAACAAATGTTTAAAAATCGGCTCTTAATAATAAACAATAGTATTGTAGAATTTAGCAAGGTTGATAAAACTTGAGCTATGTAATTGAGGGATAATTAAATTTTGCGAATGTAATGAAGCAGTTCTCTAGACATGGATAGAATACTTGGTATTGAACTAGGTACTACGAATTGCTCTAGTTGCTATCCTCAGACTACCATTACGAATTGTATTAACTGTTTTGAGAATGTAATATAGTTTTTATTGGTATGACAGATTGGTTCATAGTCAATTTTAGATCTAACAAAATATTTAATTAAAACAATGGTTTACACACCTCACTTAAAACAAAGGGGTAATTAATAGTTTAACAGTCAGTTAATTACATTTGACAGTTATTTCAGTTTCTCTGATTTTTGAAAATGTTAGTATTTATAAACTAATTGCTATAGGAAACAACTACATTGTAACTTGCAAGAGTAATAAATATTAAATTAAAAAAATTAATAATATTAAAATATTGTATGTACATATTATGGTATGTTATATGTACATTATACTATAATATATTGTTATGTATTTTAATTTACGTCACTTTTTATAGAAAAAAAACGTCAGTAGAATAATTTAAAAATATTTGAACTAAAATTAAAGTTTTTACTGTACCTACTCACTACTGTTTTGTAGAATGTTTTATGGTATTATAAAAGTTGAATTATATTTTCTATTTGACTCGGATGGACTTGTGAGTATAGGAAATTGTGAGTTTAAAAACATAACTGAACGTAACCGTTAAATTAATATATTAAATATTTTGTTATACTGAAAGACCCACAATAACAAACTATTTCCTCCGCACAGTATTATCATCCACTGCACTCGTTCATGCGAAATCATTTTCCGCACAAGTTGGTCCACTTGGCTTTTATCACATTTTAACCAATTATTTATTTCATTAAAAATAGGATTTTCAATTATTACTGGTAGCTGAGAGTTGTTTTTTTTTTATTCGTTACCAATATAATATTCTTAATTATATTTTCGCCCAAAAGATCAATGTTATGTAACGGTAAATGGTTATATAAGACGATAGTGTTGACAAGTATCGTAACACGTGAAGCGTATATTTTAAGCTCATAATAATCACCAATAGCAGCCTTCTTAAGAAGCGATAAACGAAAATAATAATAATTGGTCAAATTGAACCGATTCGGCGTGTGAAGGAATAAAGAATTTTGACGGACTACTGATTTTTACCGGTCAGATTGGAGGCACGTCAAGCGTATAACACAATATTAGATGGGTTCCTATATATTTCATGATTTATTTATAAAAATAGGGTGACCGGAAAAAATATCATAAAGACTTGCAGGGCTCAAAACCGAAAACTGGTAGACATATCCATGTAACCTGGTGGTTCCACGAATTATCGTATAGGTAGTTTATTTTGTCGTGATAAATTCTAGGATAGTGATATAATATCACGATCCGAATACAATAGACCGGTAACATTATTGTCTCTTTATTTTATTCGCAATATACCTACTCGTGTTTTTTTTTTTTACAGATTGTTAACCCCCCAAGTCGTTACGAAAATAAGCACTTAAAAGTTTTTATCGTTATCTATCTCTTACCGATTTGATGTTAAGCTAAAGTTGTACGTTTCTTTTTTCATAAAAATATACTTTATACACATAAAAATATTATAGATATCGCTAATTTCGACCGACGTGGACATTTTTTTTTCTTATATCGATTTTGTAGAACATATAATGTTATGCAGACAAACACGTTGCTGAAATAATATAAACAATATAGGTACACATACAATAATAAACAAATATTTAATATTATATTATTTTTCAACTGAAAAAATGTTTGTGGGGGAGTGAAATTAAAACTTTATTATTTTATATAAAATTATTGTTGTCAGAGGATTGAAAGCATTGAGTCTATAGAGATAATAATTAATATACATTATATATTTCAAAATAATACTCTTGACTACACTAGGTATAATATGAAATGTATTATTTCCAAGAATATACATGAAATTAATTTTGAAAAAAAATACATGAACATTACCAAAATGCTACCATTTTTACAAAACTTATCTTGATAGTTGATATTATTTATAATTCGTAAAAAAATATCCTATAAAGTGAAACTTTCAATGTAATTTAAATTCAGTTAGTTTTTTGATAAACAGTAGTTAGTTTATCCAAATCTCAAAGTATATGATTTGTTACATTTTAGTAGGTACTTAACTGTACCTATTATTATATTTTCGTTATATTGGCATAAAATACGATGGAAGCATTTAATAAGACGAAGCTTGGAAAATCGAGATTCTGAACATAAAATATGAATTATAAATAAATTCGTTGGAGTGTAACGAGTTGTTTATTTATTTTTTGCTGGGAGCAGAGCACATTTATTCATTCGCAAAGTTAATAGATTATTTTTAGTTAAATGGGTGTGGTACCGGCAGTAAGCATTTTGATTAAATCAACTTTGATAAAAAAAAATATATACATAATTATTATATATTAAATGTAACGTAGTTTTGTGCATAACTATAGGTTACGTATATACTTTTATATTTTTTGTTCATTTTTTGTTTTGTATTAAGTAACGACCTATATTAGGTGAATAGGGTGTAGAAACCAAACATTACCTGATTGAACGGTTTTATTTTAAACGGAAATGTGAAATAACACTAACAGTTTCAAAATCTAGCTGAAATTATTAGTTTGATATTTTTATTTTTATATTTTTTACGTCAGACATCGCATTGTTGTCAGCATAAAATAATAAAGGACACTCTGCGTGTAAAACGATAGATAATAGACAATAGTAAGTAAGATCTGAACTTGAAAATGTGTTATCAACTTTGACCGCAAAGGCAGTGTAACGAAATAAATACAGCTAACTCAGAAAAACCAATTTTCAAGACATATTCCAAAAAAATAAATGCAATTTGTGAATATTTTGAAAGCGAAAAGGGTTTCGTTAAAGGACCACTACAACATAAAAATACCTAAATTTGCCATAACTGTCCGCATAACGGGTGAGGTATGGAAAACCCTCGCTCCCGCCAACGCCCTAGGATAAAGGCATTTAACCGCAGAAATGTGGAGTCCATTCTCTCCATAGTATTAAAATAATTCCAAACACCTCTCGGTGGTGGTACACAAGATAAAAATCGCGTACTTGATGTACCACTACATTCCACTGTTGAACCCTCCTCCCACAAAAAACCCTCTCGTTCACTCGCTGATGGAATTACTTTTTCTTCCGTGGTGGTGTTTACGAACATTTACATTAAAAAATAGAAAATAAAGGGGTGGTTAGTATTTTAAAAGTTACTAGTGTACAACTAAGATAACCCATGAATTACAATATAGTTAAAAATAAAGTATAATATTTACAGTATATGAGCTATATAAAGAATCACGTTATTGTTATAATAATAATATGTGTGGCTTGGTGTAGCGTGGTGTGGCGTTTTAAGTACAAGCATTGGCCGGTGTTACTACTTCCCGGATGGGTGACCACCCAGGTTTTAATGACAAATCCTCGCCACACATACTATCCTCGCCGTTCCAAACCAACCGTACTACCCCTACAAATCATAATGACCGTGGTTGCCAGGCTTAAGATCAATAAGATAATAATGAAAAAATAATATATAGAGGAACGATTCGTTGAGCGTTTTCTACGCTGTTGTTATGCACATTGCACGGCTATTATTATTGGATCAAACAACAACTATCGAGATTTCCAAGTGTCCGATAAAAATTGAAATAAAAACGTCAAACGCAGTAAAATAATACACTTATATAATATACTCAAATTGTATGACGTGTTATATATGTTATACAAGTACTTGGGGGGAGGAGAGAGGGTTTACCCCACTTTTTTTTTTATAAAAACTGCTCGTCGGACATATTATACTTCGAATATTTTTCCGAGAATTTTTGAATATAAAAATCGATGTTCAAATAGTGAATTGTTAATTAAATATTAATTATAACTTATAAGTACCTATAAATATTTAAAGTTTTGATGAATCGATTAAGACGGCACAAGGGCATGCCTAATTAATTTACCTAAATTAGCTCTTGAAACTTTAAGTTATTTATTTTTCCAATTTATTGTCAATCGTTCCGTATTTTTTACTTTTTATTTTTTATCACATATTTAGTACACACAACAACACAATCTACAAGACGTAAGTAAGTACGTAAACAACTGCTCATAATGTCATAATACATTGTAGAGCCTAAATATTTGATAAAAAAAAAAACTTGTTTGAGTAACTGTACATTTGTTTGTAAATAATGCTTAAAAATTCTATGTATTATGTATTTTCATAGACTTTTTTAGACATTTATATCATAAAAAAAAATTTCCCACCGGCTCCGATATGAATATTATGTGACTAAAACTTAATACTGTATGTAACATACTAAATAACGCTGTTACTGAAATTATTTATGTGATTTATTATAAAAACTCCTTATTTATCTTTATATAAAAATGTAATCTGTACTTATATCAAAAAGAATTATTTGTAAACTATTTTATGTCTTAAATATGTTTAAACTGTATTTTTTAACTAAAAATGATTTAACTAAGCAGTTAATTAGTATCGAAAATGCATTTTTAATAATAAGTACAATGTAGGAATTTTTACCCCGAATAGTATAATATTTTTAACAATTAAATATAGAAAATGTTACTTACACTTTATATTTATTAATTAATTTTTTTAACAAATGAAAATCACCGTTTTCTTTGTAAATTGTTGTTAAGCAGATGACTTTTTTGAAATGTTGATAGGTACCTAAATCAAAACCAAAATTTGAACTCGTGGTTTTTGAGTTACCTATTTAACTTCGTGTACCTATACCTACTAAAGATATTATTAATTCAGCACAAAAATATAAACACGTGTAATAGTTGAAAGCAAAATTATTTATCTTTAATTATATATAAGTATCTATAGCTTAACTTGTTTATAATTAATTTGTTGATTGAATTATATAATATGGAAGAACAGCGCTGTGTTGTAAATTTGTTTGTAAAATTGTTGTAAAATTGTTTATTCAAATTAATGATATGGGTAAATCAAATCAGAGGGGCCGCTTTTATAATCCCAGAACCGACTTTTGATATGTGGGGCAGCTGAAGTTCAAATAAAATATAATAATATAAACATACAACTATAAATAATAATTATTGTCTATTGATGGGTACACGCTTATTCGGTATTGAGTGTCATCTGACCGTAAGCATCGAACGTCATTCAAGTACCTTTCATATTATCATATTATATTATATTTAAAAAGAGTTCGGTGATAATTCAATGAGAACCAGTATCTACCTATTCTACCTATCGGTGTAACCCTGCGTGAATTATTATTTTAAACGTGAAACAAAGCTTTTGATATTATAATATACTACAGCGCGGGGAAAAGAATATTATACAAATGCATAATGATAATAATTTTTTAAATATTTTCGATTTTACAATTGTACCCATGTACATTTTTAAAACAAGAAAAAAATGTAAATATGTTTTTAAATGAATTGATAAAATGAGTGCATAACATTTTCCGTGTTTTTTGTGTACAATTTGGGACTTAATTTAAATACTATCAAATTTATTCCACTAAAAAATGGCAAATACTCGTGGTTTTTTTTAAATAAAAAGAAATATTATATAATAGTAACCCGGATTTACAGTACTACTCATTTTCCATAGTTAAAATACACAAAATGTTTAACAATACATCACAAAATATGCATGGCTAATATTATAAACAATAAAATAATTTGAATTTCTGAGTGACTGCGAGTATACCTGCAGTATTATTTTAAGTTGTACGACATACGTATTTGTCAATTTGACAAGAGTGAGTGGAAATTTAAAAAAAAAAAATGAAGTATAGTATGGACGAATTAATATGGATAAGATCCAAGAATTATAATTTATCTCATTATTTGCTTCTATAATGGGATAATAATACGTAATACAAATCTTTGTTGTACAAAAGATTTTTTTTAATAAAATTAAACGTTTTCTTCAATATTGGTTGTATATTATTTTGTATAAAAGTAAACACATTATGTTGGCAACTAGTAATTTTTTGTGAAAATTTTAAATTTTTATGCTATGAACTGAATTCTTTTAATGATATTTTAGTGATTTAGTAATTATTTATTTTTAATACTAAATACGACAACTATTAAAAATTATGTCATGTATGAAAATAAATATCATATTCTAATTTATTTATCAGAAAATAAAATTATTATTTGACATTTTTCGTTTTCAGCGTTTCTATAATATTATAGATTCTATTCTATTAACCATATTGTATTCGTTAGAAAAAATAATAAAAATATTTTTAATTGGTTATTTAATCGCCTTGTCATGTAGATCGTGTAAGATACCCTACGCAAACATTTCTGAATTTTTTACTACGTGACGATCGTTCGGAGTAAACATCGCACCGAAATTTTGGATTGTCAATGAATACTTTCAGTTTTAATTCGCATACTTCGGATTTCTGTTCGGCGACCCACAGGAATTCACTGTAACCGTGCTTTCGGATTTCAGATTTATGTACCTATGTCCCATATATAGTGCATATACTTTGATTTACTGACACGAAGTGTATACCAATAAAAAAAACACCCTTGAAAGATGGTCCCCTAGTCGCACCCATTCTGCTTGTTCGATAATATATTATGTTATATATTTGTTTAACACGAAAAACAAATTTTGTTATTGGTAAATTATTATCACTTTCGTAAAAAAATATTTTTCATTTTTTGTATTTAAATATAGGTAGGTACAAATGCTTAAATGCTACTTAAAAAGTATATCAAGTACACAGTAAGTATTTAAATAAAAATACTTTTCATGAATGTTAGTCTCTCGTGAGCAGAGCGATGTATTTGACGTTTAAGCTTTAAGTTTGATCATTTAGGTTAATTTACGTTATACAATATACTTTATACCTATAACCATATAAGTACCAAATAACAAATTGTCTACAGTATGTTCAAAACGTTTCAAATATAATAAACTATAAAGTGTATCTATACTTAATAAATTCGCAAAATGGCATGTGCCTGTGTATTATATTTCCATTAATTGTCTATATATTTCTTTCTTAGAATATAATATATCTAATATTTACAATATAGAAACGCGTGACGTACACAAAGGACAAAACCAGCGATAGCCGACAACAACAATATTTTATAGTTTTCAATTCAAGTCACCTTACAGGCTTTATTTTGACGAAAATAATCAATAATAGTGTTTAGAGTTTATTTTAGGAGGCTGTACCAATAATAAAATTACAATAATCCTAAGATTTCGAGTTTCCGGATTTATTTTCATGAGTAACAATAATAATATTGATAATCCAAACAAAGACGATAAAGTATTTAAATTAAAAATACAAGTACGTATGTATTAATATTCAAATACTTTACAAAATTGATTATTATGTATAAAAACATTAAATAATTAATAATTTTCGTACATTTATATTTATAAAAAAATATAACCAAACGAATAAAAATAATTATTATTATTATGTTTAAGCTTCAATTATAATATAAACAACACAGTTGTGTACAGATGCTATAATAATATATTATGATGTGTATTATGTACATTCTGGAATTAATTTTTTTTTTCAAAACCATACCATGCAATTTTAAACTCAACAACGATATTATAACCTTATTTTTTTATATTGAATAATATTGTGCTGGGTATAGTTCCCGTCGGTTATACGATTTGTGAGTTGAAATTAACTTTTGATTTTGATTAAAAAATCGTATTCCCTTTATTATTAGCTGCATGTCGTGCGCAATATATACTGCGAGATCAATTAGAATCGGTACCATACTTCCATAGTATATAATATTATAGGTAAAAGTAATTTAAAACCAAACGCGATATAATTTCACACGCCGCTTGTCAAACTGGCCGGGAACAATCGACAAATTGACGTGTTTATATGATAACGCCCACCGTTTGCAATGCTTGTTTGAATTTTCCGATTTTCACACGAGTATATAGAATTTACTTTGAACTAAATATGGGCGAGACCATACGAGCGAGATAATTTGATTTTAATTTTTATCAAAATGTATTTTATAATGAGTACATTGCAGCCGAATTTTGATAAATTGGAATTTCATGATATGATTTTAAAATTAATTATTAACGTCCTTTTTTTCCTGTATAGGAATATTTATAATTATATGATCACAATATTAAAAACACAAAATAATATTACACACTCCATTTTTATTTCTTACCACCGTTTTCTAGTTCTCAATTGGTACGTACCTACTATTACGTATCTATAGTTAAAATAGTGTACTAACTATGATTTTAGTATATTATTTAGAAATCGTTACACAAATAAGCCGAAATGAAGACATTTCGAAAGATGAAACTGTAAAGAAATCAAAAATGCACTGCGAATTTGAAAATTGACTGTCAGCGTTCAAAAACATCGAAAAAAGTTTTTACGTTAAAATGCAAGCATTAACTGCGATATCATTCGAAAATAATGAAAAATTATGTGAAAATCGGTTTGATTATGGATACGCTTAGATCATGCTATCGATTTATATTGAAACGAATTTTATATTTTCTAGGTAGTGTGATAGAACAGTCATATTATAATAGTTTATAATACTGGTTTAACTTTGATTACGTTTTTAAGTTTTCAAAGAACATAATAAAATGAGTTTCACGCAATTATTCCTCTCCAAAATTAATTTGGGAACAAAGTTAACGAACACAATACACTATGTGGATATTTCAGAAGACGTTATTTTCGAATTTCTCAGTTTAGTTTTCGACAATACTCTGTAGAACAAAAAAAACTATAAACACACGGTAGCAAGCGCCAGGAGGTTAAACAACATCTTTGCCTTTTTATGTAACCCACACGCTACATAGTTGTTTCTCGAACAGAATAACTGATCGTTTCTTCCGAATTTTAAAATATTTCGCCAAAAATAGTTGGTCTTTGGAGTTAAATTTGCTTACGGTTCTCATTACCTCTTATAATTTCACAGCTGTGCTTTTTTATTCTAGACGTTAATTATTAGTCTTTGAAAAATTTTTTTATGAGAGGATTTTTTCATGACCTAAAAATACATTTCAATTGTTTAACAAGTACCAGCTATCAATATCAAACGTAAAAACGAAGAATATAATTTTTAATTTTCACAATGTGTTTGGACATTGACATAACTATAAGAGCATTTCCCTGACAATAAGATACGTGTTTATCTGACAACAATATTTCCCACCTACGCATCATGATGTGTTAATGGATATTAATATTCTACAAGATTTCAATTATTTATTAATAATCAATAAAACGAATTCTCTGTGGTGGGCGCTCAAGCCATAATGTGTATATAAATTTTCTTATAAAATTAGTAGATTTACCGATCAATGCATAATATGCATATTAATGCATAAATAATAATTATTTTTTTATGTTATGTTTTTAACTTAAGCCACATATCCATATCATTGTTACTATTCATATTAGTAGGTATGTTGTAATTATGAAATGTACACACTATACTACTACCCAGACAGCAATTTTTTGATTAATAATATTATTATAATTTTGTAATGACGAATAATATTAGTATAACGTTATTATAATACTATTATAACGTTATCATTACAAAATGCTGTCTGGGTATATTGTTATGACGTCAGTAGTTCAGTACCTTATTTATTTATTATATAACATTATGCGAAGAAAGTATCGACTAAAGTTAAATATTTCCAAAGGGAAGTGTATCATAAATTCATGATATAATATAAGTTATATAGATAAACATAAAAGGTACTTCTTGACGAAAGACTCCAGGGACTTCATAGTTTGATGTTCCCCTATAATCTATGTGAAATACTAGCACGAGTAGCACCCAATAACCCGGATATGACATAGAATCAACCACAAATCCTCAAAGAGACGAACTTGATTCAGAAAATATTGCATATTCACAATAGTTATACATAATATACGTCATATACATAATATTATCACATGTGATAACAATAATTTAAACCATTCATGTATGATGTATCATATTTAAAATATCTTGTATAAAACATTAAGTGTAATGTATATTTTGAAACGCCAATAGCCTTAGCAGTTGAGGCGTATATAAAAAAAAATAAATATATAAATAAAAGGTAACGAGGTGTAAATGGCGTACTGTACATAATAATATATACTATAATGTTACCTTAAATGAATTAAAGTGTAGATGAAAAATTAAAATAAAATGTAAAACAATACTACAGGTTGTTGAAAAAAATCGAACGAAATATTTATAGTAGCGAATATTATAATATAGACCACGCGATTCGCAAAACAAAATTTTCAAAAAATCTTTCTTCAAATGATGCATATATTATTGGTACGCGCGAAAGCGGATCTCGATCGGTCGAATTTCTCTAGGCTTACAAACTAATAATTAGTAATTACTATAATTATAATATTATACCTTAAGGCGTGTCTTCGTTCTGTTGTGGCTAGCAGTGTACATTTTATTGAAATGTATTATCGTAAAATAACAATTTGTGCTAAGAATTTGGACCGTACGGGAGCAAATAATATCTAAAACGTTGGAATATCCGTATGATGTACGCTTATTAGACATGGCGTAAATACGTGATGTGCGCACGCGCGTGTGTAAACCGCGACGAGATTTATGATTTTAGTATATACATCTGAAATACGACACGATAAATAATTACATAGGCACGCAAACGGTAACTATATAAGACACAAAAGTAAACAAATCTTGGTGGTTCTAAGAATGTTTCCTTCTCCGTTGCTTTCTACTATATTTCATCATAATATTGTATAATGTCCATATACAGTGTGTTCATAGACGAAAATACAATTTTTTTTAACTCATGCGATTGTAAAAAATTATGATTTACTGACCCGTGTAGGGTATTGTTTATCTGCTATTTCATACATTTGTAGATCAAAACATACATGAACTATAACACTACATCTATTATATAACACACTGAATATATTATTTAATTATTCATCCATTAAAATTAAACGTTTTTTTTTTTTTTTGCTGAGTACCAAAAACAATCTACGATAAATATATTATAAGACATAAGTACTTATATTTTAATATAATAATGGTGTATAATATTATTTTAATACTTAATATTTTTTAAATTTCTTTTAATATTTCTAAACACACCTATATAATAATAGATAAATATATTATGCTTCTTCTTTCTATATAATATGAATTCTTTACGAGTCACTGGCATAACCTATCTTACAACATTCAATTCCAAAGTGAATTTTTTACACTGCAGTCTACACGTCATAGAAGACAATGATTTTTCACAAGTAGCAGAAGAATAATGTAATAAGTAATAACAATTCAAACAGATATTTATTACATTTCAATGATGTATGCATCAAATAATTTTTATTTATGTATGAATTTTTTTGGATGGGGGGGGGGGGGGGTGAATATATGAGGGTTTATGAATGACTTTATGGGTCTATGCGACTATGTCATATGGGCGTGTTGCATATGTAAGTACAACTGACGGGTTTAGGTATATAAATAAGCCACCCACGGTGTATTATGTATTATGTATTACCTATACTTATAAAAAAAACATAAAATAATATGAGTCAATACAAAATGTTACGGGTTCCTAAGAATAGTACCACAATACGAAATTATTAGAAGGACAAAAAATAAAATATTTAATTTTATGAAAATTTAAACAAACAAAATATAATAATAACATAATTTTTAATGTTTATTGATCTAATGATCCGAGTTATATATACCGACTCAGTATTATTATTCATTATACGACAGAATAATATTCTGTGGTTATAGATTGTAAATACATAGTAGATACATATTAGATAGGTACACAAACCTTCCTATATTCATAAGACAATTTTTCGTTAGTTTTAACTTATTATTTATTCAGATATTATTATTTATAAAAAAAAACGAAAAACGATATTAGTGTAATAACTAATAAGTAATAAACTAAACTTAACAAATCTATTATAGTCGCAGTATTAATTAATTTCTCCATTATCATTACATTATTATAAGAAAAAAAAATATTAATACACCCGATGTTATTGAATTGTATGAGAGGAGGATATAATTGAACATGTACCGAGGTCAATTTCATTGCCTCTTAAAAGGTTTTAACTTCCACCGACACCATATCTGAAACCCCCCAAAAAAATCGTAACAGCATAAAATAATAGTATCATTACATATATGAAGACGAATGGTTTCTGCGATACTCTCAGTTCGGAGCAATGCCATTTTTCCATTGTGTACGCGGTCTCTGTTCTCAAATATTCGACTGTATTGTTTGATATTGAATTCATCAAGTCGTTACAAAGAAACGTAATACTATAGGTGGAGTACTATACAGGGTGATTGCAACAAACATTTTCAGCCACATTTTGTTCAATAAATAATAAAATAAAATAAATTATTTATTTATTTACTCAAAATATTCTGATCATTTTAATATTTAGTATATTTAAGTACCGTATCTTAACATATTTAAATTTGTATACCTTAATAAAAGTGTATTGAGGTGATAAAAAATTATTTTGTTTAAATGAAAACTTTAGTAAGTACCTATACCTAACCTATAGTTTTAAAATGATAGAAAAAATGGGAGTGAGCAATGACCAATGACCAATTTTATTACTTTTTTGTCATCTCGATTCGTATAAATGAACTTTTACCAATTAATATTCATTGTTGTTTGTAGAAAACGATATAAAAATAGATAAATAATATTGACTTATTTTAAGATGAAATGGTGCTTGAATAATACAGATATTATAATTTGTATTAATCGACTGACAAGTGACAACAACTATGGGTTCTTATGGTGTAAAAAATTTATTTGAATGTTCGATAACGAACGGAATATTAAATAGGCAGAATAGTCAAGCACGATTAAAAAATAAACAACAAAACAGTTCTTATTGTGTAAAAATGTTAAATTAACAAATTGATTAAAATACCGTTTTTATTATTATTATTATTAAAAATAACCCTCGGCATAAGGGGCCATATAATTGGGAAATACATTTTTTTCGTATAATGTATAAAAAGGCAAAAATTCTTAGAATTTATAAATTAATATTAGTAAAGATAATAGTTTATCCAATCTTGTCTGCTGTACAGCTTATTTATGTCAGTATAACGGTAGTATGCACGTTATATAATTATATCACTTTAATAATTTTTGGTTACTAATGTGTTTGTTACAACTATTACGTACGGCCTGCCTTAAGTAAAACACCTATGTATCCGAATTACATCGAACGGCAGGTTCGCGCTAAGTATAAAAAGAAAAGAGAGCCTTAAAATGCACATATAGCCAAGAAACACTCAAAAATTTTTGGACAATAATTACAGGAAGCAACATGGTTCACGAAAAAAATTTCTCGAGAAAGAGAAGAAAATTTGTAATTAAGTAATAAAGTTTGAAATACAATCATCTAACTGGAAATTTTACGTAGAAGTGCATGCTGTAATTTTCAAATCATTTTGAACAATATCTCAACAGTCATAGCCAATTTAACTAGAAATAAATTATTGTAGCGAATTTTCAACATTTTATTATATAATATTCCCCGCGGCCCGCATTACAATGCACTATCCGACACGATGATCGGTGGTGGACCCTCACAACATAATATGATAGTGTTACCGATATTTTACGCACGTGCCATAGATATTATATTCTTTAATATTTTTATGATGTCTCCATTGTGTTTGCCCCCCCCCCCCCCAAGTCATTATCGAACACACATTCACTATCAATCACGATATCATATTATTATTAAAATTTAAAACCATGTATTTCTTGTCACGTACCCGACTGTAACCACCACAATAAATGTACGCGAGTGTTTTAAAAAAAGTTATTATTTAATAATTATATTATATTATAAAGCAAGTTATTACTTATTTTTTATTCACGTTTTTTAGACTTACAAAAAATAAGGTATCCACAAAAAATTAAAAAAATTAGTGATATCCCAATAAAAACACTCCGTTAAACTCCGTGTAAAAACGCTAAGTATAAAAAATAATGGCTCTAAAAATATTGTGATGTCATTTTATAGCTAAGTCATTGAACTACAGATATCATTTTTTTTTTTTTAGAATTGACTTTATTTGAAAAAATTACGATTTATACAGTATGTAAAATAAGTAAAATTATTAATTTACAACAGTTGACAATGGCTATTCACATGAGGAGGGAAATCACACATTTGCAACACCTCTTACATTTATAAAAGTTTTAACTTAAGTTATCAAATCACATCTACAGTTATCATTTATGTTAAAATAGTCTGCTAAAACAATTTAACTTAGCTTGGCGACTTAAGTAAAAATTAAAAATACTATAGCAGAATGACATAATAATAATATTATAGTCTACGATCATTGAAATAGGTAGTGTATTTAAGCTGAGTTCAATTATTTAGCAAACTATTTTAACATAAATTATATCTATATAGTTCAAAGGCTTAGCTATACAATTATATGACAACTTTTAGAGCCGTTCTTTTTTTATACTTAGCATTTTTTTACACGGAGTTTGGTGGAGTGTTTTTGTTGTGTTATACTATATAATAATAATATAAACTATAATATACAATTTAATATTTATAGGAACTATCTTACTAAACTAGGAGACTATATAACTTCGATCTCTGTACTTTATTATATCGTATGCTACAGTCAGTAATAATTTACAAAAACATGACTTTATAAAACCCGGGCAGAATAGTAGAAATTAGATTTTAGCAGCGGTAAGTTATAAATGAGGTTAGGCCAATGAAGCGAATGTGCCGAGACCGCATTATTTACAAGTTGACCATTGTAATAAATCGCCACCATCGCTATACGAATGAGCTTTGTGTTCCGTTGCTGCCGTATGGAGTTCGGCAAGAATGTGTGTGACGGTCGTGTGCGGACAAGTAACACGGATGAGTAAATTATTTTATGATTGTTATATAAATAAAATAATAAAAGTGACTAAAAACTGTGTTAAATTGTATTCTAATCGTTTGACGTTCTTGCTTTTTCAACCGAACAGCGCTGGGATTTACGTGCTATGAGTTGATTAAGTTTTTCTTGATCTCACCATATTCAGTTAGTCGTGGTGTACGAAATATCAAGTCACTCTGTTATAGAAGGAACCAACATAAGACAGACAAACGTATGCCATCGCGTGCCTCTCTAAATCAAACAGTGCTGACACAATTGATTTTGGACAGAGAGCCATTAGCTTATAGAGTGTACGAAGATAAGACAATGGCAGGTTTAGCGCGTGTCACTGGATATAAGTGATACGACAATACTGTGCACATTTAACGACCGAGTGATTTAAGGCGCCAAATATTAAATAATATTATTATAGTGACTTTTTAAGTATTATTATCTTGATAATTTATGGAATTCATATAATAATTTAAAATATATTTTATCAATCGTAAATGTAAAATAACTATTTTATGCACCTAAAAATAATAAATTAATTAATTAATAGGTACATTTTTTTATGATATTATCGAAAATATGGATTTTTGAATTTCGTACCTATATAATTTATGTCAAATGCCTATATATTTTCGCCTCGGTTTATCGAACAAGATTGTGAAGTTGAAAAATTATAACATCTGTGTCCAATATTTCCCAATCAATAGAGACAATTTTTGTATACACAACATTATTTCCGTACACACAGACATGGTAAAAAACAATTTATTGTACAACCAATACAGCGTCAACGTTCCATTCGAAATCTAATAATACTTCTACAACAATAGACATTATATTTTTATCAATACGTTAGAATTGAATAAGAATAATGGTTAGTCAAAATACATAATATTATACAAAGTCATTGTCATATTATCTTGAATTTACAATCATTTTGTGTGCCTATATATAACTCGCAAAACTGTAAGATAATCTGGCCGCGTTCCTTCAAACTTTTGATAAATAATAATGTATTATAATCATATATAGTATCATAAAAATTGGATTAGATTTTGTTACCCAAATGTCCCAAATCATATGGTATGACTTCTGCCGTTATTACTACTAAATGTTTAAATAATAAACTTTTTATTCGCTTAATAAACTTATAGGAATCTATATAATTAATACATACCGAAGTATAAACATGTTAGTAAACATATTCATAGTATGCCATGAATATAAATGATTACAGTATTAATATGTTGCGTAATGTACGCAATAAAAATTTGTAATATTAATATTGTCGCTATACAAATCTGCTGCTATTAATAAAATGTAAATTGTTTTTCTTCGATGACGAGAATTTCACAAAACAGTTCATCAATCAAGGTGTATAATAGTGACAGGCCAATATCGTCGAACATAAGGATGAATGAAACTATTGCTGTTCAAATTTTGGAGCTTAACAAATAATAATAATAATAATAAAAAGTCGTCAATAAAAAAATTAATCATACACATTTTCAATGGCCGTATTTTTATTTATTAATGAACGATAAAACTACATTCATCGTTAGTTATTTGAATCATCATAATATAATACTATACACGGGTACAACGATTGTACAATATAAATCAATTTTTTTTAAGTAGGTATTTAGTTTATTCTTGGATGCATCTGGTGCTGTATTGTTATGCACTAATGATGTACCTACATATCGTTATACAATTTCAAATATACTTTCATAGTATTATACTATTATGTGTTTTTATATCACAAAAAAAATATTAATGCTGCACTAAAAAATCGAAAAAAAATTGCCACTGTAAAAAAGGTATCCATTACTCATTGTTAATATAACTGGAGGTTACAACCGTTAGTCGAGTACCTTTATAATAGGTACAATTCACAGTAGTACAAATAACTGGCAGTTAAAATTTACAATATACTATATTTTAAGTAATCTGTAGTTATACATATTATAATTAGAAAACAGAAATCAATTTTAAGCCAGTATAAATTATTATGATCCTCTCCCGGAAGTATTATAGCGCGAAGAGTGAAAACAATTGTTTCATCCGAAATTGATCATAGTTGTTTATAAAATAGTCTGACAATTGAATCACATAGATTATAAATTGATGACATGGTTAATATAAGTTGAAATTAAAAGTAAATGACTATTCACTTATAAACAAATTAATAATTACTATTTCGTTACCCAGACTACGGGTATTATACCCTTGATTAATAATTTAAATTTGGTTTTCAAATTCAAGCAAAAACATTATAAACCATTTGACATTTGTTAACATTCTCATAGTATTCTATTCAATGCTCTGTCAATATATATATATATATTATTTTCAATTACGTTTTCATTTAATGATTTTTTTTTTTCGTAAACCTAAGTGTAGATATATAATAGAAACCCATGAGAATATTTTTATCTGGTCTGTCGATAAACGAACTATTAAAAATAACTTACTAATGATCACCAAAAAATAACAAACCATATTTATTGATAAACAAATAATTGTCTGTCCTTGTTATACAATATGTGTATTTTAAGTATGATATTTTTTTGTTTTTTTTTCGTTACAAATAAGTCAAAAGTATTTCAGTGGTCGAAAAGGGTATAATTAAAATTTTAAACGCACAATAAATCATAAAAAAAATTATCATGTAGAACTAACAAGCGTATTATTTATGGACAAAGCTAAAAACTTTAAACGTTTTACATTATATAACACGTGAAATATAATAATATAATAATATAATATGTAGTAAAATGAATCATTATACTGTTAACTCTTTAAGTTGGACCTGCAAGAAGAAATCCGCGACATCGTAAAATAAAATACCAGGTAAGCTTAACCTAACACTTTATATAATATATTATATAAAAGTATATATAAACGAATCTAGTACCTTATAGTAGGTAGGTATTATAGTAAGTACAAGGTCTATCATACTGACACTATTTATGAAAAAAAGTCACGTAGTATTATTTTCGTATATAGGGTTGATTTATAACGATCTTCAGAGGAAATACGTAATTTTAAACTGTCTGTAAGTCGTGTTAAAACCGCCATGATATTAAATATAAATTATGACAAAAATTGAGACGACGATAAGCAGTAGACAATTAAGACAATTAATAAATAAGTTTTCGTCAGAAGTCGTACATTAATTTAATTGTAAATATTATATCTTTCCTTATAATTCACAAAAAGTTTAACTATATTATAGGACCTGTTCTTGGTCAAAACTAAAAAGAAAATCTTTTTTTCCGTTTTTTGGAACAATAATAATAGTTATTAAGTAGTAAATAATTCTATTACAGTTTCCAAATAAAATACGAAATAACATTAAGTCCAAAAAAAAAAAATTATATTTTGTCAAATAATTAACTTTTGTCCCTAATTTATTTATTTTCGCCGGTGCTTTAATATTATGGTGTCACATGGGGTGGGAAAGCTTCTTTAAAAAATAAATTAAAAATACGATTCTGCGTATCTTCTCTAATTAATCTTAATGTCGTTTAAGTCATAATGTCTTCCGAAATGTAAATTGCGTCATATTTTTTCACAATTTAAAACAATGTTAACGGCTTATTGTGAAGTATATATAGAGCAATGGACTTATTGTTTTAAATACATATTTAATTGTGCAGTTGTGTGCATAGGTACAAAACTACAATTAGCATGGCATGTTCGATCGATGATTGTATTTGTTCAACGAAAAAGAGCGCAACGACTATAATATGCCATATAACTCATATTGACTGTTCATATAGAATAACGCTGTTATATGATAAGAGCGAACCATAAGGGACGAATAAATATTGTCACATAAAAGTTAAAAGGATTTTCGAATTTCATATATTTTACCTACCTAATTAGTATCATGTTTGAAATATTTTATGTTTGCACTTTGTATACAACATTATATTTATATTTTATTATCGGCCAATTATTATAACAATATAATATTCGACAGTTTATTATTTGGAATCTATATTATACGTAAAGTTTGATTTTTTGTTGGAGAAGTAATAATCTAATAATCAACTAAATTTTATTCATTTGGCAGTGATAGGTATAATATTGTAAATAAATTACATAAATTAAAATCTGAATATTAGATTATAATTATAATTGAGCACAATTGACATATTATTTTTTACCGGAACACTATGTGCATACGAATTTCAATTTGTATTTATTATATGAACATATGTTAAAAATATGTAAAAGTTTAAATTTACCAATTTTAAATCTAAAAATAAATGTTAAGACACTTACTTAAATCCACTAAGAGTTCAGAATTCAATGTGTTGTCCAAATGCACGTGTTTGTTCTTGTTTAGTTAAATGAAGATCCATGGCTGTAATAAAAAATAAATGGATATTATGTATTATAAATTGTTTGATTGATTATATCAATTTAATTAATTGTGCTTAGTAAATATTACTTGTTTGCTTAAAAAAACAAAAAACTGCGTCAACAATAAATGTCTTAACAAAATATATTTTGAAATTAAATGAATGAAATTTGACAAATATTGTGCTAAATTATAACAGATTTACAATAAGTTTTGTTTCCATGATTAGCATTTGATTAACATATCCCTATCGTAATAATATTTTCATATAATTCTACATATTAAATAACCGTCACTTAAACTTATATTTTACTTTTATCTCTCTACAACAGGATTCAAAATCATTGTGAAACTCTAATCTTAGATTTCTAGTTAGGTTTATACTTAAAAATATAATACATTACACAAACATTTTAATTATAAGTTTATTATTTTGTAGAGATATATGGAGATATTTATTTAGTTTACAGCACTTGTTGTTTCAGTATATTTAGTATACATCCATAGGGTAGTAAACAAATCGAGTAAACCAAATAATAATGGTATTGAGAAAACTATTTTTATAAATAAAAGAATGACTTGGACATTTTAATATTGTCATTGTACATGTTTGAAATTGTCTAGTATACTGTTATTGAAAAAAAACGTGAGAAAACAGCAACTTATAATAATATATAGTCTGCAAGATATTAGGAATAGACATTTTATAGCAATAAATTCAGACAAAAACTACAAGGAACAATACATACTCGAACAAAAAAAGTTTAACCTTCATCTTTTATAATCCGAAAAAAAACGATGGAACGATTAATCATTATGAATTATCAAGTGGTTTTACAGGTAGCAATTTTTTCCATCGACGTTAACTCGATACGTGCTAAATACAGGGTGATATTCTCCAAACATGCTCGCCTTTCTGTTATCCTTTAGTAATGCATATTTTATTAAAATTTTGTTTTTTAGAATTTTTTTTAGTTAAGACTATATTTTCAATTACTTATTGCCAAAATTTGTTTTATACCTTTTAAAATATAATATCGTGTGGTGATTAAAATATGTTTTTTTTTCAATGTAAACGACCCTTGTCACTGTAAATAATTGATAAACCGCAAATCATGATTAAAGGGAAACGTGCAGGACGAGCATGGCTAACGGTTCACTCTGTATAATTTTATACAACAATAATATCGGTGATTATATTATTCAAAAGTCGTGTATACAGGACGTGACAGGTATAAGGTCGTGGAAAATATTTAAAAACATGTATTCAAACCGGGGCTGTTTTTTTTAACTGTACTAGACGAAGACAAGACAAATGTCGATCGGAAACAAAACTATGCGTACATAGATTAACAAACTACTATTCACGAGAACTAGTCCTTAAGTTTTCCATATGACATGAGAGCAATAAATCACTTTTAGAGTTTCCTACATATTAGTATTAAGGCTTTTCTTAGGAAGTGGAACTACTATGTAATCTAATATAATATATCTAATAATATACAGTTTACAGTATTTTATCGTCAAGGTGTACCGACTTATTCATATAATATATTGTCAACATTTAGGAATTGGAAAAACTATTTGATTTTTTTTTTTTGGGGGGGGGGAGAGGAGAGAAAAACTCGAAAACCGTTCATTTTTAATTTTTCTAAATGACACAATCATATTTTTATTTTTTACTATATTGTTTCGTATTAAAAAAAAATGTATAATCGTGATTTTATTCAAGCTGTTATAATATTGTACTTATATCTATAAATACCTAAAAAAAAAATGGAAAAATGGTCTGAAAATAAAAACGAAATGGGAGAGAGTAAGTAACCTCTGTGCTGTATAGTAGGTGTCAAACGTACCATCGAGTAAGACAATGTGATGTTTATGTTATTGATTTCGCCATATAAAATTAAAAAAAAAAATAATGATATTGATTATTTTTCAATTGTTATACACTTGTACCTAAATATTTTTATTCTGAAAACAATGGAAAAATGAACTATAAATAAGAAAAGGGGGGGGAAGTAAGTAACCACGCCCGTGTACAGTAAGTGTCAGTCTACCTTGCCATTCAGTAAGTTTCTGTAATGTTTATGTCAAATTTGAATTCAATGACACGCCTACCTATTTCACAGCATATTATATGATAAACGATTTAGAGCGAAGACGTTCTGTTAGCATATATTACTGAGTATATTAATTTATGACATATTATATTTTTTATTACTATCACAGAAATTTATTTTACTATTAGTACGTACCTAATGTGGTAGATAGTATTAATTTTTTACAAAAGCACTGCATTTATTTTACTATTAATATATTTTCATTATTGTAATAGTTTATATTTGTATCATATAATATCTTGTCTCGAAAATGTCCAATAATTCAAAAAGAGTCTACATATTTTGAAAATTATACTATATACATTGTAAAATTATGATATAATTATTTGGTAAAAATGTCAAGTATCTACGATTTTTGAATTCCAATACAAAACAATAAAATAGATTTTGCTTAAAAACGACTGTTTTCCCCTCATTCTTTTTTTGTATTTTGTTTGATTATTTTAAAAAGTACTGAGAATTTTCAATCTTGACCTCTCAAAAGTACCAACTAGATTCGATTTTCTTCATTAAACCGTCCTCCAATTTAAATATTGAAGCATTTTTTTCTACTATAAATCGAGTACTCATAACCTCCTTCTCCTCCTCAAAAAAAAAAACGCCATAATAAAATATACATATTCATAAGTCATAACTATTCACTCAGAATCTAAAACAAAACATTTAGATAGTAAACTGAAGTCGTGTGTCAAAATGTTTCGGTTGTAAACGTAACTACTCGAAAATAACATTCAAGAGTTGTTAATTAAAAGCTAGTTGTGCCGGTAGTAAGCTAGTAGCATGCCGGTGTGAAATAAAACATATTTCTAATTTATTTACCTACCTACGAGTATTATAATAGGTAGTCTCTTTACGTTTCCTTCCACTTGAACCTCTGAGGCTACAACCATTTCGTATAACCTGGGTCTACAAACAGGTCATTAGTCTTAAAATGTCGGATAAATTGAACCACAAAATGTGATATTATCTAAAATGTGATAGGTACGCTACTAGTGCAAATACAGATATTACACGCATAACATAAGGGTCAATTTCCACAAATTAATTTAATTATTCCAATCTCGAAACCATTGAAACCGTCTTCGGCCGTGTTAATGATGAGTACGTATTGTCTATATTAATGACGTGCAACATAATATACATAGGTGGTTATTTAATTGGACATAACGTTTGTAATATATCGTGTACTGTGTAGTAAATTTACCGTTTCATGGTCAGGTTGAATACCGCAATTATACCGGTGACAATTGCAATATCATATCATGGTTTTGGGATGTTTTTATCGAGTCCGCCGTTTTAATATCAATTCTGTCGGCCATCGGTTCCGCCGGACACTTGTGCACCTAACCTAATATTATGTTGATTCCGCCTGCCATCAATTCCATGATATCATCATAACATGGCAGGAAAAACCGTTGCTTTGTTATCGTAACATGCTAGGTAGGTTTTTAATTCATCATACTGATTGAAATATGTTTGTTGAAAACCACATATTATCATTGTGATCTCCCTGTTCTATTTGTGTAGTTCGCTTGTTATGTCTATTTATTTGTAGTCTTGAGAAAGACCGTTTTATGAGTGTTTGTTCTGTAACAACGTATAGCGTGATATCATATTAGAAAAAATTAAGAAAACATAACATATATTTGTACAACTCACCTTATTCCACATAGAATACAATCATTCTTAACCATACTATCCCCCCAAAATGGATAACTTAAAAATTCTATTTTGGAACTCAAACGGCATTAACCACAAACTTGACGAACTGCGCTCTTTAGCACTAAAACTGAAAACCGACATAATCCTACTTAACGAAACCCACCTAAAACCCTCTGCCAGACTTCACATTCCTAACTTTTTTACGTACAGGAACGACCTGCCGCCCGTGCGGGGCTCGCCCGCCCACGGAGGCACGGCCGTTCTCGTCAACCGACGTATCGTTCACCAACCAGTTACCCTAAACACAACCATCCAAACCTCTTCCATCCTCGTACAACTCAACGGCCACGAAGTACTTATTTCAGCCGTATACAAACCACCCGGAACCCTACTAACGACAAACGACCTCGACCTTTTGACAAAGAGTGCCGAATGGCAAATTTTGGCAGGCGACTTCAACGCCAAACATCCGCTGTGGTATAGCCACACGACTAACGCTGCCGGCCGTGTCCTCTTTGACCACGCACAACAATCGGACTACTCTGTAACTGCTCCCTCTTCTCCCACACATTTCCCGACATGCACACGATACAGACCTGACATACTCGACATCGCCCTCGTACGACTACCCTATCAAACTCAAATCACTAACCTCAACGAACTATCTTCCGACCACAACCCCATTCTTCTAGATACACTCTGCACTCCGATCTCTTCTTCTCCACCGGTTACGAATCGGTTTATTAACTGGAAAAAATACACGACAACTCTCACGAACTTACCGAACTCAACCACTCAACCGACCAACGACCGCGAGTCTATCGACCTGGCAATCGAAAACCTCACAAAACATATCCAACAAGCGGTTGAATCCAGCGTATACGTACCGACACGCAAACACCCGTCCACTGTAGTACCAGACTACATTAAACTGGAAATACAAGACAAAAACCGTATACGCCGCGAATGGCAAATAAACCGCGACCCGACAATTAAACGACAACTAAACGCCAAAATATCTCTCATACGTACCTTACTCGCAACGCACAATACTGACCAATGGGACATCTTTCTTAACTCACTAGACCACCAAGACGGTTCAATATACAAACTCAACAAATGTCTCTTACACAAACGTCCAGCATCTCACCCACTAACCGGCCCCGACGGCCTAGTTTTTCCGGCCAACGAACGAGCAGAGCTGATAGCCGACTCGCTCGAACGTCAATTTCAAACAAACCCCGGCCCCGACTTACCAGACGTAACCGCTCACTCCCAGTACCTACAAGGCCTTGACATCACCCGATCTAACCTCTTTACCACTCCCGGCCAGATACAAGACATAATTCGCAACCTTCGCAAAAAGAAAGCCCCAGGTGACGACTTCATCACCAACACGGCTCTTAAATTCCTACCGAACAACGTTATACTGTCCCTTACTCGGATCATCAACAGCGCCTTCAGAATCTGCTACTTTCCCCTTGCCTGGAAAAAAGCAGTCATCATCTCCATTCCCAAACCTGGCAAAGACCATAAACAACCCGAAAACTATAGACCAATCGCCCTCCTCTCCTCCCTGTCCAAAATTTACGAACGACTCATCCTCACCCACCTACAAGACAAACTCAAAAACAAAATCCGTCCCGAACAGTTCGCCTTCAGACCCGAACACTCGACCACACTACAACTGACCAAACTCACCCACCAACTGAGCGAAAACTTTAACAACGACTTAAACACTGCTTCCGTCTTCCTCGACGTGGAGAAAGCCTTCGACCGCGTCTGGCACGAAGGCCTACTCTACAAACTCTCCAAACTCAACATCTCGTTAGAAATCGTAAAAATCATCCAATCCTTTCTCACCGACCGTACTTTTACCACTAAAATCGAACACTCCTTCTCTACTACCAGACACGTACTCGCAGGAGTCCCTCAGGGCTCCTGTCTCTCACCGACGCTATACTTGACGTACATTAACGACATTCCAACGACTCCTAAAGCCAACCTCTCACTCTTCGCTGACGACACGATGTTCTTTACTAGTAACAAAAACCCCAAACGTGCAACCATACAACTACAACACCAACTCAACCTCGCGTCCAACTGGTTCCACTGGTGGCGAATCAAAATAAACCCGACCAAAACAGTAGGAGTCCTCTTCGGGCGTTCTAATACAACCCACATTCCACCTCTAACCATCGATAACCAACCCGTTAACTGGTCAAAACAGGCCAAATACTTAGGCGTCACGATTGGACGTAAACTTACATTCAACCAACACATTCAAGACGTAACCAAAAAAGCTACCCGCGTCCGTGGTATGCTTTACCCCTTACTTAACCGTACCAGTCCCGTTCCGCTGAAAACAAAACTTAACATACTTAAACTCTACGTGACCCCTATACTTACATATGCTGGCTCTTCCTGGGCACCCTTTATCGGCCCCTCCCATTGGAGACGTATTGAATCCGTCCAAAACATCGGCATACGCACGATAACCGGTATGCCCACTATCGTTAGAAACTCGGCCCTTTTAAAATCAGCCAACTTCAAATCTATTCAAAATTCCATTTGCTCTCAATCAAAAACAATGTTCTACAAAAACTCTTTTTCCGAATACGATCATATCCGCCTCTTAGGTAAAACCCACTCCCCTCCAACCACCAAACGTTTACTCAAACCATACCCATTAAATTGGACTGACTAACATAACTGAACCTACCAATCAACCCCAAAATCCATCCACTAGTAGAGGCACAAGCCTGGAATAGTAAACGGCATAGCCACCCCTCCCAAAGAAAAGCAAAGCAAAGCATTCCACATAGACAAACAATCTTTATACATCACTAACCATATGACTTTTTATTTTTTTTCAGGAAATCGTAATTTTATAGAACTCTGGGAAATAAATATTTAATTTGGGATGAAAAGTACCCAGTCTTTAGCCTTTAGGTGTTTAAAATTGTAATTAATTGTAAAGGCATTAAGTAAAGTTACTCATAAAATAAAATTAAGCTGTCGGTAGAGTATACAGACAACACGTGTAATTTTAATCTTGATTCGCTTTGATGATAAACTCCACGCTCAAACAAATAATCTATAATTAGATCAAAAAAATTATAATCAAGTATTATTTTTGAAGAAAAAAAATCGTCTCGTACAAATTTTGTCAGAACACAACGCGAAAGCAATGCTCACAACAATCCCATTTTAAGTAAAACGCATAAGATTGATTTGATTTTCTGGTATAGAAAAATGTAAAAATTATGCCGACGTCACTCCTACATATTATCGTCATCGAAGGTGTTGGTCTAGGTCCGTTTACATAAAAAAAAATGCCTCAACACAGTTTCATTTCGAGAAATCAATTACTAAACACGTAAATAAATAAACTACGTGAACCTATAGGCAAACAGTTAAACATTTAAGTTAACTTTACAAATTTACACAACATGGCTGGTGAAAATGGTTATAAATAGCTGATGTAGGCGTATAAATAGCTAAATATGTCTGAATGTAAACTGCGATTCATTTTTAGGTGTCAGTTTTTATGGTAAAATTACATTTTATATTTATTTATTAAACTTAAAAATATTTCACCAGTGTTTCTTAATGTATAAAAACAGTATTGTTATCACATTTACTATTAAATTACAAATTCCATAATACGTGGGTAAACAGTCGAATAATATACGCCGTTCGTTGTTTTCTTAAATCTATAAAACGTGTTCTCGAATAAAACCAAAGGAGCTATAGTTGAAAAAAAAATCAGGAAATCATCCCTCCCGATGAAAAATCTACGACGAAAATGATAGGTACGTAATCACAAAAATAGTAAAAATGCTTGAATTTTAAAATTTTATCAAACCCTCAAAATTGAGTAAAAAACCGACTCATTTATTTATGTGGGTAATTAAAAATACATCATAGGTATAACAAAAGAGTTGTATGTATTTTTATACAAACATTAAATTTAAAACCATAAACAATAGTGGTGTTTAAAAACTAATTAGTAATTATTTTACACAAATTCATTTATAAACCATCATTGTGTTATGTACCTATGTATTTTTTTTTTTTAGAAACAATGTACGTAGTTAAAAATATGTGCATGTAATATTACTAAACCATATACATTATACACCACTGTTATTACATTTTATTTTATGTGATTGGAATTTTTTTTCCTTGAATAAAGATTTATTATTATTATTTGATTTAAATCGAAGATGAAAATAAAATTGTTTTATCATGTCGTAATTTTATTACTATTATTATTTTTTGTCTGCTAAGATTTTAAACGATAATAAAATGTGGTCATTTAATTTTTTCAAAACTTTTTAAAATTACATGGTTTGTATTCATGCTGTTATTTTATTTCGAATATGATGAAATAATTTTTTCCTAACAGCTGGAGTCGAAGATAATAATAAGCATTTCAGCAGGATAAAAATTATTACGTTTCTAAAAAAATATTTTATGGTGTTTTGTTGATCTGGTATATGTTTATGCTAAATGAGAGATAATCTCAAACTTGACCTTATAAAAGTATCTTATTGGAATTAAATCAATAAGATTGATTTTTAAAATGTTGGTAATATAAAAGAAAAAACAAATAAGCTGATAATAATTTGCTATAGTGCCTTAGAGGTATTTCTAAAACAAAATGTAGAAAAATTAGTAAAAGTTAAATTATAAGGATTATTGTTAATTTCAAGAATGTACTAATTTCGGTTTATAGTACCTGTGAATCGTTTTTAATATTGTAAATGTACTCAAAGAAAATATACGATATTTAAACAGGTTATTAAAATAATAAATTACATAATTTTTAACTGTCTGGAAGACATTGAACAATTTTTTCAGTCTTTATAAATAGTTGTACTCACTCTGAAAAAGGTAATCAGTTCGAAAGTTGTATATTATTCTTATCATAACCATGAATTATATTGTATATTATTATTGAAATCGAATACTCTATAAGGACTAGCATATTATTGTGTCATATATGGTTTGAATGTTCGCAATAAATCTAAATTATAATAATATTATTGTTACAGTAATGTTTGAAATTTCGATTTGTATTTTCAATGAGCAGCTGATAGTGATTATAACCTAAAAGTATGAATCTCGAATGGTAATAGCAGTTTGGTTCTACCTTTTGAACATATTTTTACAATGCGTTAACGACAAAGTTGAAAAGTTTTCAAACATTTATTCGCTGATACGAATGTATTATTTGTGTTAATGAGTGACACCTGAATGTCAAGAAGCTACGAAAGCCTCGCGGTTGATATATATACTATATAGGTATATCTATATAGCTATACCGTATAAACATGACTTTTCCGAAAGTTCGTCTGTTTGAGCGGATCGAGTTCAGCTCACTCAGACCACCGGGGGAATAATATTTAAAATGACAGAGACAATGCAATAATAATATAGTGTTACAATAAACGCAACGGAATTCGGTAGCGTATCTGGAGCACGTTCGAGGAGGTGATGGGGTGTTTTATTATTTTTAATACGACTCTTGATACGCCCTCCACGTCCACATTAATTATTGACTTATTGAATTTTGCTAACCATTAAGATTGTGCAGTGAAAGTTAAACCAATTTTAAGTTTGTGTCGTAGTTTTTGAAGTATTTCGTTCATTCGTTGTCGTTATTACCGTATCAGGTATAGCGATGAGTATTTCATTATAATATTGTGTTCAACGACAGATTGTGGTTATTTTTGACGTAGATTTAAATCGTGATAGAGTGCAGATTTGGTTTGTGGCTTTGAAATTATACATCAATATCGATGTGTTATAATATATATATACAACAATTAATATTTGAGTAATGCAGTATTTTACAATATTTAAAATATGGTCATTTGTAACTATATTAGTTTATTATATTATTAAAGTTATGGCCCAAACAAATTTATCAAACAATAATTTTCTACTTTATTGTATAATGTAAAATTAGTTCTATTACGGATTTTATGTAACTTATTAGCCAAAATGACTTATCATAACTTATAGGATATAGGCATATAGCTATTATGTATAGGTACGTATTCAAAAATCACACTTGATGTTATATTGCATATTGATAAATCGGTAAATAATGAAAAGTATTGTTTCACATTTAATATTAAATCATGTCCTCATTATTAGTCTGGATATTAATTTCTAAGTTCAAAAAACAATATTATGTAAAATTATTTAATCAATTAAAATACCACTAACTAATGAAACTGGATTATGATTTGAAGAAAATCAAAAATACTATTTCCAGACGTATAATAACTACATAAAAACGTACAAAATAAATAATTGAGCTTATCGAACGTCTTCATAGTTATTGTGCAGTTTAGCTACTAAAATCAAATATAGTATTATAATCTACATTTAAGTAAATATTTTTCTGAATTCTGATAGGCGAGGGATGCATATTATTGCTAAACATAATAATTTAAACTAATATAAAATATTAATTAATAGCAGGCTATTATATAGAAGGCTATTGAAGCCTTAACTCAATAAAAATAACAATAATAATAAATATTATTATATATTACGTTATCATTGGGACATAGCCACGTAGGTATATTATAATATTTTATGAATATCGGTGACATAGGTGTAGCTATATTGCGTATATAGAGCGCCGTGTTGAAATGTGTTGTAGTTATAAGTATTATAATATGCATGAAAAAAAAAATGATCACATACCTATAAAAACATCCAATTCGCATTTCTAATAAAAGAAGTCCGTATACATAATTCAAACCGATTATGGAGTACAAATGTTTTCTACGCGATTCTTGCTATTATTAATTTGAACCAATGCTGAAATATTTAAGTATACTTGTTATATTCTTTATTCACATATTATCATAATTTTCACGTGGAATGCAATTTCTTTTATGTAAAATATTTTGCAAAACAATAAATTTTATACGATTGTATGATAAGTATTTATGTCACATTAATCTGTACTTACGTATATACCTATAGGTAGTTTATTTAATATTCAAACATAATAGCAATTATTTACGCAAAAATTTATTCAAATGTATATGTCAAATATTATTTGTTTAGATTTATTATTATATTATTTACCTATTAAAAAAAAATATCTGTCAAACATTAAAAACAAAAAATTATTAATTTCCAATTAAATTAATTTAAAATGTGATAAAAGAAAGCATAGTTCTGAAAAATACACATTTCACATTAGTCAAAATCACTCTTTCTTTTGACTTAATCATTTTTAGGGTTCCGTAGCAAAAAACGGAATATAGATTCGTCATGTCTGTCTTTCCGTCCGTATGTTACAGTATATTATTGTTCGTTTTTTGACTTCAATGATATAGCATGTACATGGATTGTAAATTTGATATAAATGGTACTTTAGGGATATCAATTTTTAAAATTTCAAAGTAAATCAAGACGAATCTTGAAAACATCCCAAACTTACAGTGATTCTCCAGTGAAAGACAAAGATTGAACTCCCGTCAGAAGGAAAACTTTTTAGATTATTTTATAAGTTTTTAATAACCCTCGAGACTTTAAAATATTCACTTTGGGGAGTTTTATATCTGAATATAAAAATTTGCAATTTTAATTACGCGAGAATCTAAATATAATACAAGACTTGTGTGTTTTAGTATTATTATTATAATGCATATTTATGATAAAAAAAAAAAATCAAAACATAATCCCATTTTATAAATATAAATATAGAATTTCACTGTTATCATCATAACTTGTATAGCATATTATTTTATGAGTCTAACATCACATTTTGGAACAGAAACGTTTTTAGAAACTAACACTGACAATTATTTCTTATTTCTGACTGTACATTTTATTTTTGTAACATTTTCTATACCTAACTACATAAGAATTAAAATTATATTTTCAAAATATTTTGAATCTTTTAGAACTATTTATAGACATTTGAATTTTTTATTTATCAATTTTATTTATGTTGATTAAGTTAAAGTTTTCTGTCAAAATGCTTGACAATTTAACACTCAAATTTCTCTTACCGTTTATAATGGTTTTATATACTGTAACATTTGCTAACCATTTGATTTTTTTTTTGTCTATATTTATCCAAATAAATAAAATATGTACATCCAACCAAATGGTAATTATTGCTATCGAAGGTAAACATAAATAAATAAAAAAATGATATATTATTTTATTATTTTACCTAATTCTGGCTAAATCTCAAATGTTGTAAGTATAATAATACTGTAGATGATCAAACAAAATATTTTTGGACCTACGAATCTTTGTATCGTAACGTTGTTCGGATAAAAATACAGCTAAGTATCCTTCTGTTTAGAACTGCATTTCCTAACCTTGCCTTATAGATATATAACAAATCGTCATATTGTATTTAATTTTTTTTGCGTAGGTACTAAAGCTACTAAATAAAAATGTTTTTAAGTAATTGTTGAAAATATGCTACACATGCTATAATATACATAGTAAATTGTAAAATATTACCTTTTTGAATAATTAGATGACATACTGTGATACGCGTTCTTATTATCTTATTATAGTATTAGCTATACATAAATAATATAATTTATAAGTACTATAATTGTTTTCACTCTCTGTTTATATATTATATGCATTAGGTAGTAATAGGTGCCATTATATATTTAAATTGTCTTCTGCATTATACGGGAAATATTCAATTAAACTCACATAAATTAGTACTGAGATTTATGTGTATTATAGTTATGTACACAGTTATTTATTAACTTATTTATATTCGTACCAGAAAACCACATAAGTTACAACTGATATTGTATAAATATATAAACAAAAGTGTCGTCACATGCCACATCCACTACCAAATCGTCAAAAATATAAGATAATCAAATTAGTAGTATACAAATATTATACTATTATATAATTTGATAGTTATTCAATTAGTAAAAACAAAAAACAATACATTTATTAATTTAAAAAAAGGCAATAAATATTATATATTATACATATTCCATATAATATAATATAATACATTTAAGTAATGACATAAGCCTTCCCGCGGAAATGATATACGTCATGACTATCATTTGTCTGACTTACTACTTATGGTCTGTGAATAATAAATACATATACCTATTAATAATCGTTGTAAGCCACGATTTGTAGTCAAGGTGTTGCGGTTTATATTTTAGGTGTCTACCATACTTTAAAAAATATCATCCCTCATGTGCATTCATTTGATACCTTGTCAAGCCCAATCTGATTAACATTTTTTTGAAGAACTACCAATGTTTGCAAAACACGTTCTAGAGACCATTTTTCACCTCTAATCTCCAGTGAATTTCCTCAAAATAGTGCTCGTTAAAAGTATAACAACAAATAAAAATTAGCGCTTAAGGTATTAAGTGAAAAAAACTACTTTTCCTTTTTTGTGGTAAATATAATGCAGATGAGTGATTTTCTTTGATTTTTAGAGCAATTAATATATAAATTAATTTATGTACGTACATAAAACAAATATATATAGTTCATCAGTCACATTTAACCTTTCATCAGTCATCGCGTTTTTTGGGGCGAGAATAACTGATATATACCACTTTCATATTGTGGTCGATGTCTAATCATATTTGATATGATTTTAAACATCAAAGTAATAACGAAGAACATGATTAGTAATTATAAATTCATGACTAGACTTTAAGACTTTCTTACTTTCTTTTGATTGGAATTCTAAAAATAAAGTGGTTAATATTAATGAACCACTGAACTTATGGTCACTAAAGCATTTTCTTATAATTACGCATATTTATTTATTAAAATATATAAAGAAGTCTAAGAAAACCAAAATAATAAATTATGTTTCATATAAACGTTTGATTTGGCTGTTATAGCACTTATAACTTATCAAATAAATAATAATTCACCCAACATTTATAGTTCTATATTATGTAATAACTTAAATAGTATTAAAACTAGCATTAAGAATTTATAGTATTATTATTTTTAATAAAATATATAATATGTTCAGAATAATATTATTTCCCAATATATTGGACCATAATTTACAAAGTTTCAATAAATCCAAACGAAATATTTGAATATAAATCCAATGGTTTAATTTAAAAAAAATAATAAACTAATACACTTAGAGATCAAGAAATCCATAAAACTGTGACCGGATCAGCCATAATATCCTCCAGGAAAAGCGTGGATATAATCAACCACCTTCAAAACCACCTAACCTCATGGCCGAGGAACATCCATGCCCATTTTGCGGTACACTCATCAATTCATCACAGTCAAACACATACTTCTCAAATGCTTACAATATAGAAAATCAAAACACAAACTACACCTACTTCTATAGTAACTCCACGAGAAATCCCAACCACAACAAAACAAGTCAATAAAAATGATATATCAAATTAATAAATACAACTGCACGATCAACTGTAAACTTAATATAATCTTAAAATATTATTGTGTAAATATTATAATCATATTAGTTAACAATCTCGTCTTGTTTATGCCAAAATATGACGTACCTATGCCTGTATAATATAAAAATTATTATATTAGATTTCTGATCATGTACGATACGAAGCTATTATAATATATGGTTTGCAATATTGTGTTTTTTAATAATTTCTGTCAACACTTCACATTTTTATTAAACAAATGTAAGTTTGTGGTTAGAGTATATATTATAACATTATATTTACAAACATTTTCAAAAATTTCCAAATGTGTAGAAAATGAGAAAATGGAGAAAAAATGCTTGTTTGTTGGGTAATCTCTGGCACTACTCAATCGATTTTAATATTTTTTTTTACCTTTAAAAAATTACAAGATTTCAAAGATCTATATATCTAGAGCTATATCTTATCTCGATGAGCGACCTTTTTTTTTTTTATTGTAAATTTGAGAACTTTTTATAGAAATAATAGAAATAATTTTAATAAAAAGTAATAATATATTTTAGTTTATTATATATTGTTGCTACTGGTTACAAAAAATAAAATAGATAATAACTATTTTAATATAATTTTAGACCTGTATTTTATATTTGGTCAAAACCATCAGATTTTGTTAAGAATCTCCAATGAAGACTAAAATAAGATAAACCGACAGTAAATATAAATAATAAGGTAAGATAATAATAATAATAACGATAAGTAGCTTGGTATAACTTTGAAACATTAGAGTTAGAAATTATACACTCCGTACGTACATTGCGGGATCTGCAAAATATAATAATAATATTATAACTTGACAATATATTGCTCGCATAAATGCACAATCACAAGCAAGTTTCACGGACAACGCCGAAAAGTTGTGCAAAAGTTGTGTAAAAGTTACTTGTTTATAATTATTAACTTTAAGAGTTTTTTAATTACCAAGTTTTTTATTTTGGCTAAAATTAAATTGCTGGTACACATTTTATAAGTTATAATAAGTATTAATAATATTAATAAAATGTGTTTTGTTACCTTTCGGAACATTAAAATAATAAAAATTCTTTGGCTTAATTACATAATCAATTTAAGGTACCTACCTATTCCTAACATTTTGAATTGATTTTGATTTTGATCTGACATGGATAAAATTAAATAAAATGAATACTATTATTAAATTAAAATTAATTTTATAGTTTTATTTTAACTAATTATATTGCCCGTAACATATACACTCTACACACGAAGTACCGGGCTGCAGATACGTAGAAAAAAATAATAATATTGCATATTATGCACATACTATAAAAACGGATCAGACACCCGTCGATCATCCTTTTTCACCAACGTTCTTCCCGCGATCATCACCGGGGAAAACTTCAATGGTCGCTACTCCATGTTTTGGGAACGAAACGCTATGGTATACAACAATAATAAATTGGTGCCGGTGCGTCTCCGTAGGTGGCAAGAAGAGAAGAGAACGAGTACGTAAAACGGACAGGCCGTGGAAACAATTGGTGGGAGGCCGGTAATATTAATAATATAATCAAACAGACTAAATAGTAAAATGTGCCCGCCTAGCTCAGTCGGTATAGAGGCACGATACTCTTAATCTCGGGGCCGTGGGTTCGAGCCCGACGTTGGGCGCCACTGTCAGCCTAACCTATCTCTTGATGGTACACAAAACACGAGTCTCAATGAATCGCTTACAAACATAATAGTATTATGAGCCTCACTCGAGGACCCGAATTGTCCTGCTACTGCGGTGTTTACGTCCTCGTAACCCTTGTTTTATAAAATGCTCGTTTGCTCAGCTCATTTGCTTCGTTGGCCTATTATTACGAATATGTCTATTATTATTATTATTTAATTAGTTGGCACATACAACAGCGGGCAGAGGTGGGTGAGTGTGTGGGTGGTGGTGCGGTGGAGCTTTTGCTCACTGACGCGCGGCGCTTATTGCCTATACCCGACAATATAATAAAATAGACTTAAGATTAATAAGCAAACGATTATTAACTCAAACCGTATTACGGATTGTTTATAGAGTATATATATTTAAGTTTTCATATAACTTTCAACTTAACTGAGTTTAAAAAAATAGGACAACTATTAACTTTAAACTTTTTTAAATGTTCTCTATCATTTTATCATAACTCAATAAAAAAATTATCATTATCTTACCCAGGCTTTCAAATTGTATATACAAATTTCATAGAATCGATTTAGGCCGCGGTATTATATGATACAAATGCCTCACATATTCATTACCTACGTACAGTATAATACTGTAGTCGGGTTTGAGTTCTAGAATGCTGTACTCGATGATGTGTGATATACCGACGTGAGCTACAACATAAACGTAAATACTTAATATAATATCCACGCGATACTAGGTACTACGCTTGTCGTTCACCGCAAGTACGCATGCGCATGTGTGTGTGTGTGTGTGTGTGTGTGTGTGTGTGTTTGGAATTTGAGACAAAAGATTTCGTAATTCAGAACACTCAATAGCTGGTACTGCAACATCTCTGATACAATATAATACAAGACTTACAAGTTTAGTGCGTAAATAATACTATCAGTATAGTGTTTTTTAACTGACGGGCTGGTCGGGCTGCAACAGTTCCTATTGACGTTTATAAAATATAAGCGACTCAGAGTTATTCCAAACTTAACGAAAAGTAGCTTCGCGAATAGGTATCGGTTGGAAAAAAAAGCTTTACCCAGGCCCAAAACATAATATATAATATTATGTTAAAAGTCATATTGTTATATGACAAGTATCAAAATGTTTTCACTAAAACAAACTATACTATAATAGGCAGTTTGGATTTTATTTTTTGAAGCTATTTGAATTTCCAATTTAAAATTTAAAATTTTTAGTTATTGTTTTGACTTATCATATATTGTGTTGTGTTATATTATTATTAATTAACTCTATAATATACTCTATAATAATATATAGGTACTCGCTTCAGTTTGGACAGTATGGTACGTTTTTAAACCGATACATTTCGAGGGCAACGAGACATGCTGCCTTGACGACCGGAAATTAGAAAATAAATTAGAATAAATACAAACGTACATTTGCAAATTGTTTTCTAATTTTTCATGTAATTACGTCAGAAAACTGTATAAAAAAATACCTAAAAACCTTTGTTTTTTACCATCCTAATTGAATTATATCGATACGTCAGTTTGATTTAACTGATTTTTAATCGCTTAATATGCTGATGGAAACTTTAAGCTTTATATGATGTTTTCTCAAGACCATCAACTCAATTTGTAGTTCATCAATTTCATAAATCCCCGGAGAACAAATGAGCCAAAGAATTAGCTTATACAATCTTATCGATGCAATAATCTTGTTAGGAGTACTTAAGCAGCGTTTTCATAAATTTTATGATGTATGAGATTTTCAAACGACAAAGTTAATGGCCTCTACAATCTCCGACTAGAATTAAATATTTAAGCACGAGCAAAGCTAGGTAACCCGATATTAGGTTTGGTTAGATCGGGTAAGTCGATACATCGAGTACACGTAATTTTTTTTTTATGGAATAAAAATTAATTTAGAACATACTCACGTTTTAAATTTACGGAATAAATAAATGATCTATCTCTTATAAGCAATGTCCGTGTTGGAGATAGAAAGTTATACAAAATTAACAAATCTTTAAAACAAACTTTTAATTCGAAATAAAATACCTGTGGCTTTAGACACATCAGGCTAACTCGAGGATATCTTATATAAAAAGACGAACCTCCCAGCTGCAAAGCTTGGAGCCAACGACTCACTGACAAATATATCCCGACGGAATGCCATCTAATTCCATCTAAATAAACAGGAGAAAATGGACTTCAACTTGACCGAAACTCTCGACGCAACCCTCGGACACGATCCAGACCAGAACAAGAAAATCCTGAAATTTCTAAAATTTCTAAAATTTCTAAAATGAACTAATTTAATCGTATTTTCAAACTAAGCTGAGTATAATGTATAATAATTATAAATAGTAATTAAGAATTAAGACATGTTAACTAATGGCCAGCTCTGATGCTAAGTTGTATTTTAGATCAATATAAAAAAAAAAAATAACTATTTTATAATTATGATAATAATGTTAATAATAATAATAATGATGGAAAATGTATAAAATAATAAAAGTAAAAGTAAAAACCAGTTAACCTTTGAGATAGCTAAAAAATTTACGCACTGTTTATTGGGTGTGTGTATAATAAACCCTTGAATACCTCTATTCTTCGTTTTGTACAATATTATTGAATACAAAACTAAAATACATTATTTGATTTTAGAAATGATACAGTAAAAAAATATTGACCACACTCGATGATACGCAACATTAAAATCATATTATGGGCAAATACGATGTCGTTCGAGATATAAATATAATGTAATATAGTATAATAGATCACGAGGAGTAGTTTTATATTGGACTAGATAAAGAACGTTGACTCAACGGTGCATAATGTAGTTGCTCAAGTTCCGATGTTGCCGATGTTGACGGCAATAAATAACAAACTACCGTAGTATAAATCCTGTGCAATGCTTAAATCCATTTTGAAATTTCAAAAAAGTGGCATAAGACTAATTTTCACATAATACCTACGTACAGGGTGATTCATCAAGCATGCTCACCCCTATTTTTTCCTTTAATAAAGAATTTATTGAAATTATGATTTTTGTAATTTTTAAACATACTCATAGACCATAATATTTTCAAATTCTTGAATTTTTTTGTACTACTTAAGGAATGTTCTGTGGCGATACAAACTTTTGTTTTTTAATAAGAACACCCATTTTTATTGTAAATTATTTAGTAAAATATTTTTTTTTAAATGTTTATGTACCTAATTCAAAATTAAAATGAGTGACTTCTTAGTTATTAAAACGTTTATATTAAGGATATTAGTTCTTAAAAATAGTTTTACACAAAAAACAATATTACAATAAACGTAAAACTGGATTTAGTATGGTAAATACTTGAGCCATTTTTATAAATTATTACAAATTATTAATATTGGTAGATTAATATTTAAGACCACAGTTTTCAAATCACTATATCCTCCATATCTTATAAACCCATTACCATAGACCATAGACCATAGACCTTTTATCTGGAGAGCACAAAGTTGAATAACCCAAAAACAAAATATATACAAAATGCCCACCAGCCATTATGCATAATATAAACTATAAAACCAACATTACTTTTGGGTGTTGGTAAAATGCGATAAAAACGTGTTAATTTTATAAAAGTTGGAACGCTGAAAGTTTTACCATTAATTATATACTGTTTAACTCAACAAGACGTAATTTCAACAGTGGTGAGTTTCAAAGTTTGCAATTAAATTTGAAATATCTAAATTCGAATTCAATAAATACATATTATTACGTTTTGTTATCACTTAAAACGATAGAAATTATAATATATTTTTCGGTAAAATATGTTTTATAAATTATAATAAAATTAAAATATTCCACAGGATACGCAGACCGGATGTTGGGCTCACGTTATCCGCAGGGTAATGCAAATGGTATATATTATCATTAAAAATATCGAAACCGATGATAAATCGTCAGATTCATAAGGCCTTTAAACCCCTCTTTTTGATATTCCCCTTATTTAAAATGTCCAGATGGTAGTGATTGTCTGTGGTTTTCCCTTATTTTCGTATTGTAATACGAAGAAAATAAAAAAATGGCCTCTTCGCAAACATCAAACCATATAAAATATAAACTACATACGACTTTCGTAGCCATCCTTTTAGCCTTAATAGTATCCTCGGCTGTATGCGGTCACCATGAAAAAATCATAATTTTAAAACCATACGTATAAAATTTGTTAGTGACTACATACCATATACTCGTTGTAATTTAATAAATAATATATAATACGTGTTTATCAGATTTTATTCTATAGAAACGAAACACATGGCAATTCTCTCTCGACAATCCCTATATATTTTATTTTGTCTTATATTATGTACATTTTTTTTCATCACTATTACGAAAATCTCGAGATCACTATTGGCAAGTACTGACTTTAACTGGCTAGTGGCCAGCTCGTTACTTCCGTAATAACCAATTTCGGTTATCTTCGTAAAATGGGACGAAAAACAGACTACTTTTTGATGAGTTATATTGATAATAAATAGAATAATATATCAAAATACCGTCAGTACAAAACAGCAGACAAAAAATAACGTCAATGACCTGAATTATCATCTTAAACAGACCCTATCAGTATATTTATGCCATAAATTCACTTCATACGGTTGAAACTAAGACGTGAACTTGCATGATATATTGATGGCTTGACTGTCATTCCTTATAATTTGATTAAACGTGAATATTTTTGAATTTAAATGTTTTCGAATACATAAGGTACATGAGGCATCATTTGGAGTAAAATCATGGGGCAGCAAACATCTTGAATAATATAATATATTATATTTTATTCAATTGCATGAAGCCTGTGATCAGTCTGTGGATTAAATAATAAAATTGGTGGGGTAGCAATCGTTTTGGCTTATGAATATAATATAATAATAATATTATCATGTTATGTATTATATTATTATAATATTCTATTCTATATATTATTACAGTTGTATTAAAAAGTTTGATATTTGTTATAATAATATTCGCCGTACGTCAGTACGTGTTATAGATTATTGTTACTGCTAATTTAATAATGACTTATCCAATTTACGTCAGATATGTCAAATGAAGTCGATTACCTAACATAATTTTATCTTATTAAAATATCAAAATTTCAAACTACGCGTACGTACTAAATCGAATTTATGAAATACCCATAAGATTTACAAATTTCAATAATAATATACGCGCTAACATAATAATAAAATATATTAATTTATAATATTAGATAACACAATTTATGAACCAGGGGATGCTGTACACATAAATATAATACACGAATACTATGTAACTGATTAAGTTATAATTTGTTAAGTATACTACAATTACTTAATACAATTATAAACTTGTAGGTAAATGTTCAAGTAACGAAACGTTATTGATACTGAGTACTGACCTCAATGTATTATGTTTGAATATTCTAAAAATGATAAGACTACTTTAAAACACGTCTTAAAATTTAAATTTACCTTGGTACCTATATATTTTGTCTAATTAGTGCTTTTAAAACAATGATACTCGAATTAAAAGAGTAAAAGTGTTAAAATTGTTTTCATAAAATTCTTATTAGTTATTACACCAAGGAGTATAACTGTTGATACTCCCCATTAATCCTTATTTTGTAAAAAAAAAAGTAACAATAAATTGGCTTCCACTGATCTTAATTATCAGTATTCATGTTTTTCCTAATTCTCATTGTTCGGAATTGAATCAAGATAGACAGGAAAAAAAATGGTTTCTTTTTCATTTGAATTCTCCAAATTGAATTACTGAATTTAAGTTAATGTTGGTACTATACCGACGTACGAAACACAGTACTTGTATTTATTGTTTCAGGAATCTTCTTACATCTATTTTTAGTCATCTTCAAAAAAATGTAATATAATATTTTATAACTAATAAATAAACATTGAATTTTATAATAAATTGGAAAAATATATTTGTTTTCGATTAGGTTTCACATTTGCATAATATATAAATATATTATTACACCAATCAATCCAATATATCCATACATATTAATTTATGCAAATTTTCAAAAAATTAACGAATTCCCTGGAAAGAAATAATTAGAAAACGTACAGGCGTTATTTTGAAAAAAATTTTAACGGATGCTCGTGACTTGTGAGTATAATATAATATTAAATAAGTATATGTGTTTGTGGGTTCATTACGATAATAAATTATTTTTAACGGATTGTCAAATCTAAAAATGAACAAAGTAATCCGTCTTTTAGCAAAACTAAACAATGAAAAAACGATTTAATATATTGTATACGTTTTCAATGAAGAACCAACATGCTCTACAGATAACCTAAGTTTTTTGGTTATTTTGTTCACTTAGTTAGAACAATTTGTTCTGAATTAATTGAGTGATTCACGGAAAACAAAATTATGTTAAACCAAAATAATATGATATTACTTATACTATAATTATTTATATTGTGTTGCTTAATGTACAATCATTCATAATATTGTACTATCTAAATATGAATTATAATTTATTATTGTATGGTTGTCACAAATAATAATATATTAAATATTAATTTTATCATTTAGATAGAATCTATTGGGTTTATCACTAAAGTCGATAGTGTTGAGAACTAAAAAGTTCCGTTTAGACCACTATTAAATAACAATGTGTAAACTGTATCGATTCGTAACATTTATTTCTCCAGAGTTCTCAAGGACTTTACAAATAATGCGCCTAAATATAGTTGTGTGTGGGCTTGAATTATGGAATTATGGAGCATTGATAACCAAACCTACGTGCATAAAAAAAAATCAATTTAAAACCTATTGATTCTGAGCCTGCGGTATGGTGTAGCTTGAAAAATAAATTCGTTATTTTACATGGAATACCTAATTTAAAATATTCTAAATTATGTGTGTATAAGAATAGTTTGTTAGTTAAACAAATTTTATAAATGTATTTAAATTAAATTCTTGTTACATTCTTCCTAATAAATCTAGGATGATGTGGTATCTTCAAGTTTTCAAAAAAACTATTCACGGGATAATGTAATTAAAATAAATTTAAAAAAAAAGTAAACAAATACCACAAATTAAAATATACCTCTACTTCTTAGACGTGTCACGTGTAACTATAGTGCTAAATCAAGTGACCTATATGTTTATATATATATATTAATAGTGTTAAATAGTTTTTTTTAAATATAAATTTAATTTTTTCATTACTGTTTTAAATAATTATCACGCTGGTTAAAATATTTATGAATGCTGTATATAATAATTATTTACTAAATAAATAAACGAGTTCCGTACCTAACTTTATTAGGGAATTGTATGTACAATGTACATAGGTATAGTTTCATCGTTCCATTTAAAAAGTTAAATAAGATTTTAATAATATAAAACTCGTCCAAAGAATTTTGAATCCACTTGGGCAAACACCTACCACGTCAATGTTTAAATAATTATGATAGAACTATTAAAGTGCGAGTACAGAAACTTGAAACTATACATTTTAGTCGTTTAGATAGTAAATTTCATATACTAAATTTACATGACTCAAACGTACATCATTCATGTTTGTTTTCTTATGTGTTGTATTTGTATAATAATATACTGTTAAATCTTTGAAAGTGTTCGATGTGGAAACTGAAAGTGTTAGTCGTTGTTTTCTCCAAAAACAGATTCAAGATTTACTTACGATACATCAACAGGTATAAACAAATATTTAAACGTTCAGGTGTACTTAGGAGGTAATTATTTAATTGGAATTGTTTCAACAATTTCTGTAAAACAAACAAAAGTTGTTTTAATTCTATTTGCGTGTTTTAGCTGAAAACTTTGGACTTAACTACACTTTATTTGAGTACCATATTATACAATAAAACCATATTACTATAGATAAAATAGTCCCTCTTGAAAATTAATTAACACCATATATTATATTCCATAAGTATCCGTATTGATAGATACATTAGTAACCTACCTATCTATCCTAACTAAAAAAAATAAATAGGGACTGAAATGTTGAAATCAATGTACAAAATATTGATAAGTTAAACTAATAAATAGCTAGATAGCTTGTGTAAATAAACAAATGTTAAAAAAAAATAATACATTTTATCAAAATATGTTATTACCTAATAGGTACAAATTTGAAATTCTACATGGTATTTTCTTAAAATCTTGCTATAAACCCTTCTAACTTATGATTATCCGAAGCAAGCATGAAGCAATAATATCATATCAAAATAACTGACGTGTCATATAGAATGAACGATACAGATTTTCAAAAAATATTTTATTTCATCAATATTTACTTTTACAAATGTTGATCTTACTCGAATTTGGATTATATTAGAAAATCATAATCGATTTGTATGTACTCCAGAATAAACACGACATTTTTCAAAATTAATAAAAAAAAAAAAAGTTTAAGTTAAATATTATTTATATACAAAACTACGAATTGTGGTAAAAGATAAATACTACCGTATACAGTTTATGAAAAACTTTATTCATCAAGCATATTTTAATATTTATGCGCAAATAAAATTAACTAATTTTAGTTAACTAATAGAAATATATCTTAAAAACTTAATGAAACCTATTCAAATATCAAAATAAGCAAACTTTAGTTAGAATAGTTTATTATAATATATAATTAAATGTTTCCGGATAAATACGTGCAGATTTACACGCAATAAAATACGCATTTTCAAATATCGCCATATTAGCTTTAACATATTGGTAGAATAATTTATATTTTAGAAACGTTTAATTTAATCAAACGCGAACCTACCTACCTATTATTAATTCTAGGAAATTATTCCTATAACACAATATTATATAATATAATATTGTATGGTTGGAATCGGAAGAATGTCGTTTTAAACTAAATATGTATTAATTATTTATTAGTGGTATATCGGTGTGGGTACGTAATATTGGCAACCGCTTTATAAGATAGTACCATCAAACGAAATCATATAAATTATTTAAAACAAACATTTTTGATTAAAAATAATTTTAAATAGGTAGAATAAAATTTGAAAATTTTGAAAATTGTACACTTATTTTTCAAATGTAATATAATATATGAGTAGTTATACGATTGTCAGCGTTCTAGTGACCTATCATTTTCAAAAGGTATTCATAAAGTTATTATAAGTAAATCTTAAAGTTTCTCCAGTTTCCAAAAGCTCAATTATTCGGGCCATGGTTCACTGACAACATACGTATCAAATATCTTATACCGTCATAATTCCATCTTCACCTAAAATTATTTTCGATGAATACCTTATAATAATTATAATTTATTGTATTATAAATTATAATATTAACGTTGGTCATAATTTATTTGATTTTAAAAATAATAATTATTTTATGTTCTATAAAAACCACCACAAATACAATCAAATATTATAAGTAGTAAGTATAAGTGCATGAGAAAAAGGTTAGAGCTAAAACTAACATGACAATTTCCTGGTATAATCGAAGTCGTGAGCACAACAATTTTAATATATCGAGATGGGTTGCGCATATTTTCAGAATGGATGTGATTAAGACTCGATTCACCACCAAACAGCACTCACTCGTAAACAGGGACGCAAAAACGGGTTTTATAGATCGATATTCGCAACCGAAATTACTTCACGCTATACTTCATACAATACATAATGCATATTATATTGTCGTTCTGATAAATATATTCATATGGAATTGTATAATATAATAAAATAATACGCAAAATTGTCAAAAGTGAATAATACGGAACTGTTATATATTAAACTTTTTCGAGGTTTAATTGTATCGCTTGACAAACAGATTTGTGGATTCACCCTCTACAGATACATCATTAATAATAAATTAATATTATTAATGTATACAGATGTGTTTGACTTGCTATTTTCTGATATCTAAGCAAAATGAATTCGTTCCTCGCTTTTTAATCAACAAATAAAATTTTATTGACATTTATAGAAAAAAAATTAAAACTGAAAATGTCCGTAAACAGTTCAAAACAAATCAAAATATTTGAACATTTTATCGTTATAGAAAATGATAATATAAAAAACCAGTGAAAATTCCCGTTTTCCCTTAATTTTTATTTTGTTTTTTCCCTGCCCTTTTGAAAACTATTGGGATTTTTACCTCCAAAATTCACTAACTAGATTCACTTTCCCACCGAACAAGATAGATACTGTTGAAGAAAATCGAAGCAGTTTTATTGCCCCAAATGGTGATGACAAACACACGTTATTGTAAAACCAATACATTCATCGCTCCGCTCAGAATCTAAAAAAACATTCAATATGTGAAACGGTGGGTGCTTTAGATTTCAAGAAGCACCCTCCCCCCGGTGCTAATCCATCACCGATTAGATCCAAAATTATACCAATATTATATTTTTGTAAAATAATTTATAACAACATTTATTCTTAGTATAAATATTTAAATAACTTATAAACTACTCGCTCAAATTTTTAATTAGGTAAAACAGCATTTTCAAAAAAGATTATCCACAATATAATAATTTTTTTTTTTTTTACTCAACAAAAATTGTATTTACAATCTGTATTTACAAGTAGTACAATAAATAAATGGAATGTGGGTTGATTGGCAGGAGGGGGGAGTCACCCAATGGTGGCACCCCGTGGAATACGTCATATAATTATTTACAGAAAAAAAAAGTGATTTCTTACAACACAATTTTATTACCACAACACACTCCTTAAGCAGAACAAGAATTTGAATAAATACATTTTTTAAGGGAGAAATGGAGGTGATCATGCTTAGTGATACGCCATGTAAAAAAATAATGTGAAAGACTGAAAAATTTTGAATATTTATAAAATATATTTTTAAAACGTATTCACACACATTTTTAATTGTATAAAGGTATTTGTAATAATATATTACTTTACTTGACTACATGCATACACATTTAAGGCTTTAATATTATAATTGTACTAGGAAATCCATGTCAAGTGATATAGGTAATCCTGATATAATACAAAATATATATATATACTATATACTATATAGGTACATGAGTATAATATATTATGGTAGGTATATCGATATTTATTTATAATTAGGTAGTAATACGATTCTTTCAAATAATGACTGGTGCAAAGATGAGATTAAGTTTCAATCGCAAACGAGGTACCAAGGAATAGAATAAAACAATAATTTAATCATTTATAAATGGAATTGGCTAAGGTCTTAAGATGATGTCGTACATGCGTAATTCGAGTGTGTAATCTCAAGGTGTGTGAACCAACACCACTCAGTACGTATTACTACAATTTATATAGAATCACAAAATTGGCCTGAAAATGAATAATATGATAAAACGTATTGAAAGACTCTATAACTATATTGTCGTATTATATTTTTCAATAACCCGATGTAAAAGTTACTTTTACTACTACTTTTTACTTAGAAAACTTTAAATGATTTCAAGTGTTTTTATTAAAATATATTTATATTGAAGATCATCGCGTTACTTCATAAAACAAATTTTAAACATAATTTCATAAATACGCAACAATGGACGTGGCTCCAACAAATTATTGTAAATTATATTATACTATTTGTAAATTTACTTTTAACATTATACGTTTAAGTTTTTGTAAAATAAAAAAAAATGAAAAATTAATTTACATTAACGTATTCCTACCAATAAGTAGCGGATAACTTTAAATATTTTGAAGTAAATGTTAGTAATAAGAATAATATTCACTAAGAAGTGTATGAAAAAATTATGAGTGGGGACAGGTGTTATTATAGTACCGATAGTCAAACTACTCTCATGGACATAAGATTACGCCTTACCGCTATCTACTTCGCCCAACAATAACATATTATGCGTGCGAGACATGATCCTCGACAAAAGGAGATAAGAGAAAATTAATGATATTTGAGATAAAAATACTCCGGAGCATTTATGGGCCACGGATTCAACCAAGAAACAAATACATGTGAAAGAAGAAGAAACGAGGAATTACAGAAATTGTGCAACAGACCAAATATCTTAGCGTATATTAGGAATAAACTATATTAGAGTGATTCGGACACACTTGGAAAGTTGATGGACAACTAATAAAAAAAGTACTCGTTAGAGAAATAAACGTAACAAGACCCCTAAGAAGACCCAGATCCCGGTGAATTGATGTAATAACCAGAGATTTGAATGAGATGGATCAGAACGTGAACTTAGCGTCGACATACAACAGAGATGGATGGCGTGACCTTTTAAAGACGGCAATGGTCCATTACGGACCGGTAAGTTGATAAGAAGAAGAAGAAGATACCTACCAATTAAAACCATAAATGCCTATTTAAGTATTATTAACTATTAGTACATAAAACAAGTTTGTGGCAACCTCATTACAGATCGTATGTTGGATACGAAAACCATACAGTTTTTGAAGAGGTTATTTTTTGTAAATTCCCACTTGCAATTGGAAAACTTTATGAAAAATCCATGAAATATACATATATTATTTAATCAGTGCCTTGAATTGGAAAAATAATAAATGGAGGGCGCAAAAATATAAAATAACTTACATACCTACTTGAAGATTTGAATTTCTCATTTATTAGGGTATAATTAGCAGCGGTACTCCTTACCATCGAATTACCATCTAATTCAAGAACTGAGTGAAATCATGGAAAAAATCCGAGAAATTCCGAATCCTCAATTGCTTTTAATACAATTTTTGTCAAACCAAGTGGTATAAAATAATCAATAGACTTATAATTTTTATTCTTATTATTTTTTTTGCATTTATCAGATAATAAAACGGTCTGCCTGCTGGTTTTTTTTGGCTTTCGAATGATTATTTTGTAGACGAGAAACATCAATTTTAGACACGGTACCCTGTTAATACTATAGGTTTTTAAATATTTTGTAGCGACGCAATATTTTTAATGGTGTGATAAACGTGCACTGTGACACCCTGTGCATTGTCTTTGCCTTTGAAGGTTACATTTACGGTATTATTTTCAACCGGCATAATATAATATTATAATAATTGTACTCTTTAAATTAAATTAAGTAGGTATAAACGTATAATATATTATATTCTCTACATTTTCACAGTAGACGTATCACTTTCAGCTCCTGTTCTCGATTTTCCGGGTATTGATGACGTTTCATCTTTACATCATCTTTTCGACAAAGCAAATGGTACACTATAATTCACGGTATAGTGTTTAAAATGAAAAAAAAAATGTTACCTACTTTCATGCCTATACACTTTGCAGAGTTCACATTTTAGCTGGATTGCAATCGCTCTCTCTCTCTCTCTCTCTCTATATATATATTATACTTTCTGATAAATCACAAATTGTACGTTACGTCGTAACTATAGGTATACATACTCACGCAAACACCAATAATGTGTTATTGTTATAGTCGAACTTACGATACACGATGTCACTGCAGTGTCGAATTTTAAACGAAGCTTTCTAAATTGTTTTCAAAAACTGTTGAAACGAAATGAGATTTTTGCACCGAATGTTTATTGTAATCAACGGCATTCGCCGATCGGTTATTCGAGATTGTTTATTATTGTTTCCGTGACACTTACCTCGTGCGTGGTGAACTTGACGCTGTCGATTTAACTTAAAAGCGCATTTCATTTTTGTTTTATTTTTTTTTTGTTTGCGCAAGGGATAATACGCATTTAAAACTCGTTACGAAAACAAACCGTGTTTCTAAGTACGCGGTGTAATCGAGTAGGTACTTTTAAAATGTCTACTTATAGCGATTAATATTTTCGTAGATAACGACTTCAAGAAATATTGCGGTAAATCGAGCGTTCGTACAATACACATATGGTACATTTATCATGTGATATTAAATAATATTTTACTAATAACTATTTTAATATCATACAATAATAATGCCTCATTTTGTTTGGATCTAAAGTTCTAAAAAAAAAAGATGAAATGATAAGACGAAAAATTAAAAAAAAAAATAATTTTAGTTTCAAAAAGGCAAGACCATTTTTTCGGATCATTAAATGTAGCGACTACATGTGATCAAATACATCAACAGTTTCACACGCCATTAACCAGTCAATTCGCTTTATGAAACTTCATCAATTATTATAATGTCGTATTATAAGTGTAGCTATATCGCGGCTTATTACACCAAAATATCTAAATTTAAATTATAGTTTATGTTTTATAGTTATGGCTAAAATCAAACAATAAAATATATAAAAATATTATATTGATGGTACTATTTAATAATGTCATGTGTAGGTACTTCAGAAGTGATTTAATAACCTCTTCTTCATATGTATTGAAAAAGTTAATAAAATATTCAATATATATAACGTATTTTTGTTATTATCTTCTAGCACAAACTAATATATCTCAACAATTATATTATATAAATAATAGTTATACAAATATATGTTAAAAATACAGGCTATTACTTAAGATGAACACTATGAAACAAAACTTAAGTACTTAATTGTTTAGTGAGGTTAGTTATATAATCATAATGTAAATGTCAAAATATGCGTCTTGTAATAAACTCATAAAATGGAAAAAAAAGTAGGTACTTCTTAGCCCCTCCTCTCCAAGTAATATGTATTATAGTAACACCTATTGACTTATTTATATGTAACAGTGAACAAATAATTATGGTTTTACTATTTTATTTTTAGCATTTCATTATAATATGCTAGAATAACGATCGATATTTCAGTGAAAAGTATATGTGATAACTGATAAATGAGTTTTATAATCATGCATTAAGTGACATTGTTTTTGACCCATATTTTGCATACAACTAAAACCATGATCATAATTAAGTATTTAATTGCGGAAAGTAGATATCAATATATCTCTAATAAATGTATTGTGTAAAATATTGCGGAAATAAAGTTAAACAAACGTATAGATGATGAATCGTCGATTCATATATCATTAATTTACTTAAAATATGGATAATTATTAATTAACGGATAGATTATTCATAACTTTGAGTAGTCAACAAATGTATGAACAACTGAATGACTATGATTAGTTACCAACGACGGAAAACTAATAATATTTATGTTCAATGGTCGTTGTAGGTACACACTACACACGCATAAGTAATTATTTTTGTACTGTTTCTTTCATAGAAATTCATATTCTAAAATGCAATACAACACTCAATGTAATAGAAAAATTTTTGATTTTAAGTTGAACATATAATTTAAAGTCCAATGATCCAGAGTATAAATTTCACATCGCTAATACGTATAAAATAAATATTTAATATTTTAACTGGGACACTGAGATTAGATAGTTCCTTGTCAAGAAAAACCATGCCATTTTGTCTGGTTTTATGTTTAAATAATTGTTTAAAGTTTAGTAGAAATTATGTAGAAACACGCCTCACGTTCAGTAAAACAGTATTTAACATACTGTTGGCACCAACATTAATATATATATAGATATGAGGTGATTCACCTAGCATGCTCATCCCCATTATTTCATTTAATATTGAATTTATTCAAATTCTAATTTTTAGAATTGTTTAGAATTTTTAAATATACTTAAAGGCCGTTTGTTAAAATTCCTGAGATATTATGTACTACTAAATTCTGTGGCGATACAAACTTCTGTTTATCAAATTAGAATTCTCCTTTTTACTGTAATTTATCTGGTGGATATATTTTTTAAAAATGTTTATGTAGCTAATTTAAAATTTGAACGATTAGTTTTCCAACTATAAAAATATTTATACTAAGGATGAAAGTCCTTAAAAATGGTTTTACAAAAATATGAAATTATTGAAATATTGTATAATATATAATTGTTTCTTGTTTTATTATACTTGAACCATTTTTACAAATTAAAATGTTTAAATATAAATACTAACCTTTTCAAATCATCCTCATATTTTTCAAACCCAATATTATGTACCTATTTTCCTTAGTACAGTTATGTATCTCGGTAAGTTTAGTAGAGTTAAGTAACTCAATCGTATGAATTTTTATTTTTATATCCGTTAAATAATTTAAAGTTGAAAAGAAGAGTTCATGTTTAAAAAAGGTGGATAAGTGGATGTCGCTCTGCTGTACGGTAGGTTACAAGTGGGTCACTGTAATGGATGGTGTTAAATTTGAATTCAATGATATAATATCATTGTATAAGAAAAACGATTCTGAGCGAAAACGGTCAGTCAGCCTATGATTTTACCAAGTATATTTGATGATATTATTGTGAATAAAGTAATTTATATATAACCTATTTACGTGGAGCCTTGTTTTAAATTTTAAATCCTTAGCCATAAAAGTTAAAAATGTTTAAATTTTTAACTACAAAATAATTAATAAATTATAAATTTGATAAATGTTGTCAAAATTTGAGCTTTAAATGCTTATAAAAAAAAATTGTGCCTATGTATTTTTAATATTTTTCAACTGCTATTAGAACGATATATCAGGAGCCTTATATTAAATTTTCACGCTTTTTTACCCAACAAATAAAAATTTATTGATATTTATAGAAAAAAAACTAAAAAAATTGAAAACTGACAATGTCCGTAAACAGCTCAAAAAGAGTAAAAATATTTTCAACATTTTATGGTGTATAGAAAATGCTAATATAAACATTCAGTGAAATTTTCAAGTATCTACAGTCATTCGTTTTTTAATTACAATAAAATAAGAAAATTGTTACATGAGAAATCGAGTAAATATCAAATGTTGTAAAAATATAAATTTCAGACGCTCATAAAAATTTAATTTAAGTTTCTTCTAGACATTTTTTTTTTTGATAAAGGTAGACAAACTTATGAGTAATCTTATATTACATTTTCAAATCTTAGATTTAAAAAGAAAAATTTTTATGAATTCTCAACTCAAAATAATTTGCTATTTTTCGTGATTTTTCCGTATTTTGTCAAAATTTGAACGTTAAATGCTTATAATTAAAAACTGTGACTACGGATTCTTAATTTTTTTCATCTGCCTTTGAAACAATAACCTGGGAGCCTTCTATTAAATTTTCAAGCTTTTTTACTCAACAGATAAAATTTTATTGATATTTATAGAAAAAAAAACTAAAAAAATTGAAAACTGACAATGGCCGTAAACAGCTCAAAAAGAGTCAAAATATTTTGTAAATTTTATGGTGTATAGAAAATGCTAATATAAACATTCAGTCAAAATTTCATGTCCCTACGGTAATTTGTTTTAGAGTTACACCAAAAACCAAAATCGATTTTCTCGAAAACAGATTTTGCGTAAAAATTCCCGTTTTTCCTTAATTTTTCTTTTGTTTTTCACGTCGCTTGTGAAAACTTCTGGGAAATTTTTACTTTTGACCCCCCAAAGTACCAACTAGATTCACTTTCCTATCAGAAAAGTTGCTATTGAAGAAAATCCAAGCACTTTTACTGTCCTAAAAGGTGATGACAGACACAAAAATAAAAAAAAAATTAAAAAAAAAATAAAAAAAACAATAAAAAAAAAAACACACATCATTGTAGAATCAATACATTCATCGCTTCGCTCAGAATCTAAAAAAAATAGAAGTTTGTATTGCCACAACACGACAAAAAATATCAAAAATCCAAAACCACTATGTCCTTTAAGTATATAAGTACCAATATATCAAAAATCAGACTTTGAATAGCTGTATTATTAATGATAGATTATTGAATAAAAATGGATTAGCATGATTGGTGAATTACTCTTTATAAAACCGTATTCACGAACAAGTAACAACAACCCTTCTACTCACACACACACACAATGCAAATTATATTAATTATATTTTATTTATTTTAATTATATTATTATCTGTTATTGAATGGTTTATACTAATTATTATCACGTGTTATATAACATGATATTTATATAGGCATATTGTACGGGCAGTCGTAAGAAAGGCTGTAGTAGCATTTAAACAAAGTTCTAAACACATTATTTCCTTAAATTTTAAAAAGGTATTTTACTATACCATTCAGTTACACTCAATGATTATACCGGATACTAATAGCCAAGTTTTTTAATTTTTATATAATACATTTTTTAATGCACGCAAATCGTTGTGATTGAGCATTTATTTATTATTATTATTAATTGCATATGCACGAGGCTTGAATAAGAGTATAATACATTCGGTTGCACATTAATGTTATATTTTATAATATATTATTAATTATGGGTATGCGTGAAAACTTTGAAGTGAATTTCTATTTAGATTTAAGTAGCAGCAGCTGGCCAGTCTGCTTGCCGACAATTTATAAGCTTTTATATTTATTATTCATGTATTAATTAGTAAATGCTGTTGAGCCGGAAGAGCTATTTGTTACTATTTGTATTTTTGTATCAGTGTCAAGGGTGACCATATCGTATTTTTAATATTTTATACAAACCAAATCAAAAATATGCGTTATTACTATTATTGTATTGACATTATTAAATTATTACCTACCTATTCTTTTATTTAGAAGGGCTGTCCTTAAAAACTATTATTTTTATCTGTTGAGCCGTAAGTTTATATAATATATTTGTTGAACCAAAAGAGTCTGTGTACCAATGTAACATTATGCCACTGGTCACATAACTCGAAATATATAGTTACTATAAATTATAGTATTACTATATTTATATCCACCATTAATTGTATTATCAATAATTTTATTTTATATATTTTTTATTATTTATTGTTGTACCAATTTTTATTTGATTGTTGGATACCTCATTTCAACCGTGTTTTAAATTACAATACACACTGCACCAAGTACTAACACATATTCACACAGCCATATAGCGGTGATCATAGGTATTTTCTTGGAAAATCCCGACCACTATCTAGCTACTCACACTACTAATACAATATAGACTCCATAAATACAGTCGGTCAGTGAATAGTGCCGATCGTGAATTCTAGGTATAACTGAACTCATGGTCTATAATTGTCCATTCCGGGCACACGGCGTCGTCGCAAAGTCAAGTGCTCGCCCACCAAAAATAGGAATCGTTGAACCAGGTGTATAAAAAACTACACAACAAAATAAAAATGTTTCAAATAATGCAGTTAGAATTTACCATCTGATATTATCATATCGAGTAGTAATATATATAATAGAAAACAAACTAGGTACCGATCGAGAAGATTTAAAATGTTAACTAATGAGTAACATCAAATTCGACATTCACTAATATTTATATTAATATAAACTACGGCTACGGACAAATGCTTATACAAACAATCGGTAAAAATGTCATATATCTACGTTAATTTGTTTCAGAGTTACACCAAAAACCAAAATCGAACTTGTCCAAAACCGATTTTGCGTAAAAAATCCCGTTTTTCCTTAATTTATATGTTGTTAAGCCCAGTGCTTTTGAAAACTATTGGGAATTGTAAATTGCATCAAATAGATTCAATTTCCCATCGAACAAGGTACTGTTGAAGAAAATCGAAGCCGTTTTATTGCCCCAAACGGTGGTGACAGACACAAAAAAAAATTAATAAACACACATCATTGTTAACCCAGTATATTCATCTCTTCCCTCAGAATCTAAAAACAATCTCAAATATAATTTAAGCGTAAACAATTCAAATTACTGATCTGAAATAAAAACGTGAGCTGAATTCAAATATGTAGTAACATCAAAAAAAAACTTGATCGTATCTCCACCGCCTCTAACTTAAAACTGTTGATATTTTTTTTTTTTTTGACAAATATTAACCTCATAATTAGAATTTTTTCTCAAACTTATTTTAGTGATTTGCATACTTTTAATTTAAGCACCCCCGCTGTAGGATTGTGTCTCCAAAACCCTCATTTATTAATAAAAATACATAAATACAAATTTTTCTTTCCACGCCTATTTTTACCATGTAATTGGCATGATACTTTTCAAAATGTTCACGTCATCACATAGCCTTCAAAAATTAACCATTTATAGGTAACGTACATGATGTGGGTAAATAATAAATACCCGATGGGTAGGTAAATATATTCATATTTTACAGACTGTATAAGTAATTTCAAATAAATGTTGAATTAAAAATATATATAAGGTATGATTTCGTCAAAATTAAAATTTTAAACACTTATACAATTACTATTGTGACTATATATTTGTTTTCAATATACCTATTGACGTAATCAACTGTTATAAGAATAGAACTTAATATAAGAAATCTAGTATTAAATGTTCAAGCTTTTTGACTGAAATACAAACATTTTTACTCTAGATTTCACGCTGTTTTTTGTTATATTTTTCCAATTGTGAAGAAAAATTAAATACATTTTATACCAGAAACGATTGTCAAATTGAATTAAATTTTCGACTCAAAAAAGTGATCACAGAAACATAATGCTGACATGATATAATATTATATGGTCGTACAGTTATGCAATAATTGACCAACCATAAGATAAATGATTGTTTTAAATTTGAATTTCTAAAAACAGGAAGTACGAAAAATGTTTTATTAGTGTGTAATTATTAGTGTGTTTAATATGTCCTATGACCTAAACACACTAATTAATTGATAAACTGTTGTCCCTAAACACTTTTTGGCCCATAATAAAATTAACAAGCAAAACAATGGCGCTTGAGATTGTTTAAGCTATCACAAGATTTGGGTGGAATATTGAGAAAGCTGTATTATAGACTGTAGACGTGTTACAGTTTTTGTTTATAAGTCACAATAAAATATTCGAATAACGCTTTTGAATTCGATCAAAATCACGATTCCATATAGTCTTCATTTTTTCTACAGTTCGTCATTGTTTTTCCATAGTATATTTGAGAAAACTAGCAAGAACTCGGCCCCAGGGGAGTGAGGCTAGAGGCCGCCCCCCAAGCTGTATTTCTAAACAATTTTATACTGTTAAAAACAAAATTACAAAAAAAATCATTGACATTTTCTGAAAATAATGACTTGCCACACCCCCCCCCCCCCCCTAACAATGTCACTGGAGCCGTCCCTGGCAAGAACCATTATTGTTATTTGTTTCAAGTAGATGACTAAATTACTATCAAACGATTATCATAATAGTGTAAGACACAAAATATTAAAATAATTATAACAATACAATATTATTGTGCAAAAACCTTTTGCAGATATTATATTATTGTCAACAATTGAGAATTACGCGAAATGCAATCTTCACACATTGACATTGTTCACATTTATTTACGAATGGTGATTTTTTTTCTAGAAAAATGAATACAATGTACACATCACGTGTGTTCATTTATTCGTATTGTTCCGCATCTCAACTATAATTTTAATTTATATAAGTAAAAATATTAAACACTATTTGCACTTGTATAACTAAATCTAGTAGAAACATGTGACCAATAGTAATTTCTTGGTTTTTAATAAAATAAAGTGGTTGTTCCGAATGAGAACAATTGAATTTGAAAGGAATCAGTTTGAACATTTTTAATGATGTACAAAATATATAAATAAAAGATTATTTTAAAAATCTCGTAATTTAATAAAATACAATTTTTTCGTAATATAAGCAACTTAAAAAAAACCAAATAAATCCTCTTAATGTAGTCGGTCGTTGTCAATCTTCTTGGATTAAACATTTGTACTAAAACAAAGTATTTTTGTTCTTTTTTGTTTTCCAGTGAAAAAATTAAAATATATTTTTATATAAAAAAAACACCTGTTATAAATTATATTTATATGTTTAAACGTTTTGCACGTATGCATTTTTTGAAACTAAAATATTTTATATCTGACCCTAGGTATTTTACATATTACATAATAGTGATATTATGTATATGATTTGCAATTGCATGCCTAATATCATAATATATCCTTAGCCAGTAATTTTTAATAAAAGTTTTATTTTTGATATTCAACTAAAACCAAAAACTTCTAAACGTGTTATAAAGCTTATAATAGAGGGGCCTATTCGTATATTCGAAAGAAAACAACTAATAATAATTTAGAAACGATTGACACACTAAGGGTAATAATTATTTTGCTGTATGCGAGTGATTTTATAATTATTTATCGAACACGTTTTCCTATTTTACTAGGTAGGTATTTGTTATGAAACGTAGACTACAAAAACACGAAATCTCATTCATATTGACCGGAATAACACACCTATCAAACCTAAAAAGTGTGTGGCCGAGACGTTTTCATAAGAATTTGTTTGATTGAAAAAAAACCATTATAATTTATACCTAAATAGACCTAAATTCTTAGGACCGTAATAACACGTCAATTTTATTTAATCGAGAACCCGTAATTACTGAACAAAATTGACATGACCTACATCAACGTAGATTAATAATGTGCAATAACTGCATAACAATTTGGTAGTAATAATATGAATGATAAAATTAATAATGTAATGACAATACACTAATATTGTATAGGTAGTTATTATTTAATTTACAATAAAACGTTAAATGTAGAATTAAATCACGGTGTTAAGAGAGAACTAAAAAATATCAATTAGATAATACTCAGCAACACAATCAAACTAGATATAATACAAAATCATATATCCGTATTGTAAATTGTAATATTAACACATATTATATTATTTTGATTTAATTTAATTAAAAAAAAATAAAAACCTGATTAATTTTGAAATGTGATAGAAAACAAAAACCATTGTGTAAAACATAAAATGTGCAGACATTAATTTAATTTAAAGAAAAAGACGATAGTCATAAACATTTTTAAGATTATATTTGCTACCCGTTTATTTAATACGCGGACTTCAAAGGAAATAATATACTATAGGTAAGTCTTTTAGAAGATGACCACAAGTAATTTGTTTAGTAAATAATAATATAAAATCCACACAGGCTTACAGAGTCCGGTCCGGGTATAGTGTTTGTCGCTTGTCTCTTTTCGATCATCTTAGCAACGAATAGTATTTTTTATTTTTTCCACTGTACAACAGATATACTATTATGTATCTCAAATCAACTCATTAAAAAAATTAATCCAACTGACTTAACTAGGATAAGACCTGCATGCTAGCTGCAGTGATTCCTTTAGTATTATTTTTTTTTCAGTTATGTAGGTCATGCTCTTAGAAACACTACCACGAACATAGAAACATTACCTCTTAAAAGTACCATTCAAATAAGATTTCCTGTTCGTATAAAGGTGGGGTAAATGAAACTTCAGTAACTCTTCTTACTGTCCCCCGAAAAATGTTCTTCTTACCAATAAAAAGTAAACCTAAAATCAATACATCCTTAGGTTGTGCGTTGCTAGGAGCAAAAGAATTGTTTAAGTTTTGACCACGCTGATAAAGGAGTATAGGCAATACATAAAAGCTATAATAGTGTGTACAAATTGAGAACGATATAGAAAATACTACCAATAATATTTTTATTTAAATACTAGGTAAACCGTTTTCGTTTTTTGGAACTCTTACCGAAAATCAGGTCAGGATAGAATCTACTGTAAATTGGCCCATAATGTTTTATTAGACACTTCAATTAATTACGCCATTATATAAATTGTTTATACTACAGCTGAATTCTATACTGTACCTCACTTGAAAACAAACTTAGTAGTATAGTTTAATAATGATTGTCACATATATTATTTTGTATAATAAATGTTGAATATATTACAATCATAGAAACAGAGAACTAAAAGAGTTGCTGACAACAAAAAAAATTATTATTACGAACATTCGCATTGTAAAAGTATACAATAACGTATTGATGCGAGTTCACAAAATTATATAATTTTATTAAAATCACTCGCTTTGTTTGGATTTCTGTATAGTTTGTGATTCTCGTAGACGAAACGTATACCATTGATTTTAATTTAATCAATGCCTTAAACTATATTATAATACAAGCCTCGTGAGAATTGAGAAGTCTCAAAATGCAAGTAGTTAATATACTTCTGACGTGCTGCATAAAATAAAATGATAAACAATATCAATATGCTAGAATTATTTACCTGTAAATGAAATTGTAAGCTTGAGAACAACAAAGTCATAAGTTTTCTAAAGGAAATCGTCGAAATGATATTTTTGAAGTATATAATAAAATATTCTTTCCAACTAAAAAATGTTCGATTGATGTATTTTTACTGTACCTACCTAGCTGTTACATATTAAACTACGAAAATACGAACTTATAACATGCACAGATATCTCTATAGATATACACAAAAATGGTTTTGTTTCCTATGCCCGTTGTTACCATATTATGAGTAAATAAATAATATGGTAGGTAAAGAAACGAAGGGACGCAAAAACGTTCATAACATTTTAGTTATGGACCATTTATTTCATTTATTTGTGATAAATTGTATGTCATTTAGAAAATTGGAAAGGACATATACACCGACTTATGTAGGTAATGATATATGGGGTTATCGGATACAATTTTTTAGTGCATGGCCGATGGCGTATGTATTACAGACTAGGTACAGTTTTAGCTAAAAGCTTGTATATAGTTAATAAAATTATAATATTTAAAAAAATAAAAATTGAAATGCACACGAAAAAATTTAATTGTCGCTGATTTTAGTTAACTATAGTTACGTATATATTTATTAATTGGACGATCAGTTGTGCAATATTCTCGTGAATATTTATCAATGTTTATTCGTAAAAAAAAAAATAAATAATATGTAACAATGGACATGTTTCTCCAAATGGAACACTCACAATGCACTAGCAGGTATACATTATACCAACTGTCAGCTATTCTGGGGGCTGGGAAATGTGAATTGTATATAAACGTTTCCTTCACTACACCTAGTGCACACTGTATAAAATATTGAATATGTATGGAAAGACGAAAACACAAAATATAAAATAAAAAATAGCATATGTGCTTACAGCCACGTACAAAATAAAATATGTACATACCTACGTTATGTCATAGCAAAAATAAATAAAATAAAGAGAAGATTTTTAAAGCGATTTTAAACGAAATCAAAGAATATTATTTTAATATTATAGTATGATTGAATACAGTGAAAAAGTAAAAAAACGTACGGAAGACATAATATATTAAGTAACACCTACACTAGTGCACTACAAACATGTGACAAAAACAAAAAAAAAACAAATAAACAAATAAACGAGTATAGTTGTATGGAGAAATCCAATGTTTCTACTGAATTCTCTGCAGTCTGCAGTTTATTGTTTGAATTTGGTAAAAATAATTCTTTTCAAAAACTTGAACTTAATTTTTGTAGCTTACGTGTGATACTGATATTTCGTAATTATTATTTTTTAATTTATTATATTATTATTATCTTTTCAAAGTACAACCGTTTATTTATACTATAGAGTTAAAAATAAATAATTTTGAATGTTTGAATTTGAATAAACAACCATAAAAAGTTTTACTCTCCTCTCTTATATCATTATGTAGGTACAGTTAATAAACATTCTTTATTATACTTTCATCATGGTTTAACTGGTTCGTGAATAGAATTCTATAAGAAAAGCATTACAGGAAAAATTTATAACAGGCGGCTAACCGTTAAAAGTTGAAAATAAACTACACCCAATTTAAGACATAAGTTGTCAACATTATATAGTATCCGGCGATAAAAATACTAAAAATGTTATTGTAGTGCATTTTTAAAATTATTATTTTATACTAAACATTATTATAACTGGGGCACTGGGATTTGTTTAAAAATAAAATAATTGTATGGATTACTATAATTTATCAACAAATTATACTGGAAATGGACGTTGTAAATTGTAATCGTTTTTCCTTTCCAATAACATACCTATCCATAAATCAATTTTTTGATTGCAATCAAATGCGTTTTTGTATAATCATGCAAATAATAAATAGTTTCATCCTACTAAATTCATATTTTATTTACAGTGTAATATAATATGTCTTAGATGTTTGAACTCCATTTTAAATAATTTTGAAATACAATTTTTTGGAATAGATACTTGATAGGCCATTAAATCTTAACCTACAGCCATGTGTAATAACGATTTTTTCTCAGCCTTTTGTCAAGACTTTACACATCTGGTAACTACGTAGATAAGACGCATCACGATATTCACACTTAAGATAATCTACTTATCAGTTATTATTTAATTGGTTCTTTAACACATAAAAAGATAGGACATACAATAGAAATATATATAATTATAATTATTTTTCGAATTAATCTTGAAACGTGGGTACCTGTGCAAAAATCCTATTTCAACGATAGTGTCACGGAGCTCCATGTCCCCGTCCCCCCACTTTGGAATTTCAAAACAAAATTAACTCCATTCGTTTGTGTTTTGTTTGTGCTAGTTTGTGCTTTTAATCCCATTGTTTGTGCTCAACTCCTCCCAAAGTCATTCAATTTTCAAAGCATGGGGGCTGGGGACATGCTTAACCCCTCCCCCACACTTTAGAATTTCGGAACAAAATTAACTCCATTCGTTTGTGCTGGTTTGTGCTTTTAACCCCGTCGTTTGCGCTCAATCCCTTTCAATGTTATCCAACTTTGAGAGTTGGAGGTTAAAGTGGAATCCCAGGTACTCCCCTTTGTCTGCGAATCTGATCAAAACTGTCCACATAATCATTTTTACATCTATGGTGTTTAGACGTAAAACATTTGGTTTACCAGGAAAACCCATACACTGGATTAGAAATTTTTTTTTAAATTTGTGCTAGGTATTTCTGGAAAAAAATACTTGCGACCCAACAAATGGACTTACAGCCTAATACTAAAGATATAATTGTGATACAGGTGGTACTTTAAATACATTATATGTATTTTGGAAAATCAAACCGATATGGATTAGAAAACAGTTTGAGCAATTTTTTTTAAAGACATGAAGCTCTATTTTTATGATTTTTTTTACCTTCATATTATTTAAATAAAATATAATGGTTTTAACTTTTTTTTTGTAATTTAAAATTAATTTTCTTAGGGACTTATAACTTTTTCTTATTATGCGTAAGAAAATTCTAATCCACAAGTGTATGGGGTTTCCTGGTAAACCAAATATTTTACGTCTAAACACCATAGATGTAAAAATGATTATGTGGACAGTTTTGATCAGTTTCGCAGAAAAAGGGGAGTACCTGGGATTCCACTTTAGCCCCCAACTCTCAAAGTTGGATAACATTGAAAGGAATTGAGCACAATCGACTGGGTTAAAAGCACAAATCAGCACAAACGAATGGAGTTAATTTTGTTCCAAAATTCCAAAGTGGACGGGGGGGGGGTCAAGCATGTCCCCAGCCCCCTGCTTTGAAAGTTGAATGACTTTGAGAGGAGTTGAGCACAAACGATGGGATTTAAGCAAACAAAGCACAAACGAATGAAGTTAATTTTGTTTTGAAATTCCAAAGTGGAAGGCCGGGGACATGAAGCTGCATCACGGCGGATTTTCTTATCAGTTGTCGCCACGCGGAAGTGTTTCTGTCACGCAATGTGTCGTTAAATCCCAGATTCGTCATCTCCAAGATCGTATACTAATATACCATTTCTTTCTCCAATATATGGGCACCTGTTGCATAAATTACAAATACTTGTTGTGAATTAAATAATAATCAATTTAAAGCCGGAACATAAAAATATAACAGGATTTTAAAATTAGAAATATCATCGTATATAATGATTAATGTGTATACAATAGATAACATGGTCGTTGTACTGTTTATTGGTACATTTAATTCCATTAATTTTTACCTCTGTTCTAAAAATTTTTAAGTTTGGATAAAATAGTTATAATCATATCAAATTACTGTTTTAAATTTGACTGATTTTAAAATTAATTTTATTAATTTGGTAGCAAAAAAAAATAGTGTTTTAGATATATTATTATAAAATATGAAACGAAATTAAAAGAAAACGTTATTTTTGTCGTAAGTCTTGTGTAACCTTAAGGGACTAAAAACTATTAATTCAAATTTGTGCTTGTCGGTTAATCTCAATGATCCATGCACAACCATATCACAAATAAATTACATTGCCTCGAGTTGAGTGACTTACATTATTTTTTCAGTTTTACAAAATTGTTATAAATATTTTGAATATATCATAAATACATTATAATACAAAGGTTTTATTAAAACGTCCTTTAGTTAAGCTAAACCAAAAACTATAATATTATTTATATTAATATTACATTATTTAAATTACTGATTATTTATATTAAATCAAGAATTTCATTATAATACTTATTTAACAAAATTTAGTTATCTTGGAATATCACTTAATTTTAAAAATACTTTTACTACTAAGATTAGATTCTAGGTTAAGCTATATAATAATATATATGTTTGGTTATTCAATGATACGTCTACTAAATATTTGTTTATTTACTCATCAGTAATTGATGCAGAAATAATAATGATATTAAATAATAATATTAAATGATTATATAATAATTTTATGTGGTTTATGTAATTGTTCAGGTGTATTTTTAAGTTAATGAAGATAGATATTTTAAATTAAAAAAATTGTTTATTATCGTATACTAATTGAAGTGTTTAATTAAATTATTATTTATACATGTATCAATATACCGTAGTACAATATATTTTATTTATAGTATATTATGTGTAATGAATAAGTATTCACCCTAATTCAAAGCATAACAACAGAACGAAATTTTCCTCAGGGTGTTACAAGAACTTACATTTAATCATTAGATAATGGTTTAATTATTCAAATTTATTAAACGTAATTATTTCATGCTAAAATAGAAATATAATATTTAACAGCTGCGTACACCATACAATACCGAAAAGATAGCACGTCACTAGTGTTACACCGTGGGACCTAAAATATATTAATGATGATAGATCGAGATCAACATGTTTGTATTATTAAAGACTTGTCAACTGGTGACAGACATGGTTAACCTATATGCAAAATAAAAATAATAGAAAATAATAGTTTTAAAATCTACAGTTAATGTAGGTTATTAAATGTATTAACTATTTCAAGAGACCAATGATTCATATTTATGAATACAAATATTTCAATTGCGAAAAACATTTTCTGGTATATTTTGTGAAATACCATAAGTAGCTTATAACTTATAAGTAAGTTTAACTTTAAGATCTTAAAAATATAAATTAATTCGTGCTGTGCATAATGCTAAAATGTGGTCTACCTAAATGTGGTATTATTATTACTCTACATTTTAACGTAGAGATGCTGTTGGCTGTTGCATCATTAAAACAAAAAATTCTGAGCAATGTACGATTTCAACAACAATTTTTATAATAACAAGTGCTTACATTTTTACACTATTTTCTTTTCTTGTACATTTCTATTTTTTTTTCTTAAATTCTACGCTTCATAAGTTTGGTTTAATAAAAACGTCTTTCAAGATTTATGGTAATTAATTTTAATAATTTAATATTTATTGAATCATTTTTAAATTAAATTTTGACTCATACATAAAATATAGCTCTAAATACAAAAATAAATTTCTATTGTATACCTACGACAATTAATTTTAACGACATTTGAATTAAATAATTATTATTCTATTAAAAAAATATCTTTAAAGTTTTATTTTAAATACAACTGAAATAATGTGAGTGAAAGTGAATACTTCAAAAATCTAATGATTAGTTTAATAAAACTGTGAAGTAACTAATCACATTGTAACATCTCAGAGAATTATTATTTATTCAAAATGTATGGTATTTGAAATTATTAACTGAAATAACTATTAAAATACTAATGCTCAGACACCAATATGGGTTGGATCTGAATTATGAACACTATTATTTAGTACCTAGTGGAGAACCTGAAGAAAATTATTTTAAACGTTTTTAAGATTAAATATCCATTATGCCTCTTAATATCTTCTACTTAATGTTAAATTATAAAACATATCCAATATACGGAATACCATAAGGCTAAGTAGAAGTAGTTATTTTATTATAGCCCTAATTCAAATTAATGAAAATCGAATTGTGTAACGCAATCAAAAGTGTACGAAATGTATGGATTCGTGTTAATATGTATCAACATCCGAAAAATTAATCAAGTTATCTAACACTAACATTTTGTTACCGTTATTGCTATAATAAAATCAATCTAAAATTATAAAAACAATTATTGCATACAATAATCGTATTTATTAGAAACTAAGTTTCACGTACGTGATAAAATAATGTATCTACGGTTTTGATTTTTTTATCTTTAATACACGTAGAGTCTACTTTTATATGTTTCAATATTATAATAAGCCTACATTGTAATGTTGCTCAGGAAACCTATATTATCTTAATGATTTGTATATTGTTAAATAATAATAATTTATTATTAATACTTTATTTCAGTAAAATTATTTCCCCCCCCCCCCCCCCCCCCGAAAAAAAATACCATGACGATTATGTGTATATTATGTAAATTTTCATTATGTTTAAATATCTTTCAAAAGTATTATTTACTATGATTTACGGTCCTTTCATGTGTAAAGTCAATAAATCGGAAATTACATTAAATAATTTAAATAGTTTCTATTAAATTATATTGAACGTACATCATTATCATTATTAAAATATACGATAATCACAAACCATTGAATACGTTAATATAATATATACAGTAGCGATGTTACCCACACTACACACAAATTCAATACATATATTATTTTCTAATCATATTCATAAATATTTAATATAACATAATAGTTTATTATTGTACTTATCAAATGCTGTTAGAATTTATAAAAAAAACATTGACAGATTAAAGTAATATTGTAGTAGGTAGGTATTTACTTAAAGTTAATTTTAATTTTGTTAGGGGCGTAATTATTATTTCAATCCATTCGTAAAAAAAAATTTTAATATTATAATAATTATTAACTAATAAGTAATAAATAATACACTATATATGTATATTATGTTATATAAAATGTATTTCACTTTATATTTTTAAATGAACATTTTCTAAATATTCAGTACAGCATAAATATTCTAGAATAACTTAACTTTATTATTTTATATTGATTTAATTCCATATTTTATTTTCTACAAAGAAAATAAACTAAATGTGCTCAAAACCTTATTAACGTTTTTAAAATATTTATTGCTTCATACATACAACAACTTATTGTCAAGTATAGATTTATCATATTGAACTCAAAACATTGTTCTCTTCTCGCAGGGCATAAGTATATATTTTCTTCGTTAGGGATAAATATATTTGTTTAGAAGATAATTTTTGGTAAAATGGCAGACTTTCGTTATTCATATACCTACATAATATACAGCATTCTATACCAAAAGTTTCTCTGATATTTGTATATTTTATTTTATATATAAAGCTTCCTGAATGTTTGCTTTCATTTTAATTAAATAACGAAGATTATTTTAAAATTTAAGCTTTTGCTTGAAAGTCAGATAAATTCTTAATTAATTAAAAAAAAAACCTGAACATTTTTAAATTAGGTACTTGGGATACCTATGTATTATTATTCAGCCATAATTTAATTGCAATGTTACAATATTAATATGAAATAAAAACACAGAAAAAACTGTTTTATTTTGAAATTAGCGTTTTTTATAGTGTTACTGGATGTGTTTTTTCCGAAAATGTTTTGCTCGGTTTTCAATAACCCGACTGGTGATTCACAATAGGGTTATATTCTGAAATTACATTATGTGATAATGAAAATATCACTCTTTATTTATAAGCCATTAAACCCAGAAAAATATAACAGTCCAAAATTGGATATACATACATAATACAGATGTGTATCGAAATGTGATTCTTCTCATTTGTTAAATAATAATTTATTATTATGTATGTATACTATTTTGTACCAGTATAGCTATCTCGAGAGGAGGAGGTAAAGGGGTAAAATAAAAAATCAATTATTATCGTCTTAGAGTTATTAAACGGTATCTATTCTCTATTTTACATTTTTTGAATTCTGAAATATTTTTAACTAACCAGACAATAATAAAAAATTCATAATATGGAGACTAATAAAACATTTTTTATAATAATAACAATATAGTTGATAGTAGTTCTTACTGCCATAAAACATACAAAACACTAACAGTCTAATTTACAGTCGTTTTTATAAGAGTAGCCATAATATAATTAATAAGTTTACTCAAATATCATTAAGTGGGTAAATTATTAGTCAGCCCAATAAAAAAAATAAGGTAAACATGTGTTGAAGTATACTATACATTTAATGCTCGTAAACTAAATAACTTATATTTTAATTAACCGAGATATTTTGTTATTACTTACGTAACTTTACGCGATATTTACGTAACATACTATCTATTATCCAAGGTTATTATATTATTATTATTTTAATTGGTTCTTTTTAAGTTTTAACTATATCCTACAGTATATTAACTTTCATGATCTAGAATTTATTACAAATTTACACATGATAATATTGCTGTTATACTCTATAAGCAACTACTATTGAAAACAATAAGTTAAGTTTTTAAACAGTCATCCATCGATAACAATTTTTGTTTTGAGCTTGGCAATTTTTTTTTGTTTGTAGGGGGGGGGGGGGGGTGAACAATTGGTTGAAACACGTTTGTATGTGTGGCAAGGATTTGTTGCTATTTGTTGCTGCAACCCCGGGTGGTCACCCATCCGGGAGCTAGTAACACTGGCCGATACGTACACTTAGAGTGTTTCCGCAGTTGAGTGTACGGACCGCGCCACACCAAGCCATTAACAATAAAATTATACAATTATTGAATAATGATTGACCTCTTCGCAGGTGATCTAATATCGATAGGTACAAAGTTTAATTCGCAAGACGGATCGGTCGACCTTTAATAATATTATATATAAAAAATATTTATAGAATTGTATTCAAAAATATAAAAATAATATTATTAATTATTAAGTTGATTTTATTTTTAAAATTATGAAAAAAAGAATAGTCATTAGTTGTGTAATTTATAGTTATTTTGAATTACTAAAACAAAAAAAGGTCGACTATACTCGAATTTAAGGGGGGGGGGGGCGTAGAATAAAAAAAAAAGGTTGGGAACCACTGATCTAACCGATATTAACTCCTATAGAATAATTAATAACAACACGATGTATTTGTGTTTGCGTAATTATTTTAACACGGCGTTATAGATAGGCAATTCGGGTACACCAACGCCACGATTTCATTTTCACAGTATCTTACAATATCTTACAAGGTATATAATTATTTTTCTTTTAATCACTACCGACGAACCACATAAAAATAATATCATTCACAGTGTGCACATCTCGTTAACGACACATCACTTCGCAATGTATATTTTCACATTTTCATCGTCAAAACGACGTCGAGTACGCCGAAGTTTTATCTGCGAACCATAGACACGTGAAGTTTTTCGTATCAATGCGTCAAGACCAGAATTGTTTAGCAAACGCAGAACTATAATAATATCATTTTTTTTTCGTCATGTCTGACATTATGTATCGGCTTCAATGACATTTCTATGAAAATAATAAGATATCGGTGAGGATCTCAGTGGCGTCAATAAAATCTAAATATTCAATGATTATTCTGTATAATACGAATTGAGTTATCTTAGCCGGTCCTAACTATTTCGTATTTTACTTTTGCCGTAGACGAATTTAACCTTCGTTGCAGTCGTCAAACGGGTTATCTAATCAAACAATTTATCCAACTGGCTAGAATGTAAAAAATACAAAAGTTTTTATGATGTCACATTCGATTTGGTAATTAAAAAGTAGTATTTATTATGCAATAAATGTGATAAAATATTTAGTTTTTGATTCGGCTTTTAGCACAAAATGTAGTATAGAGCAATATGGTTGCTGATTAACGGTACATTATAATGTATATTTTTCATAATGGTGATCGTTTAAATACCTTCATATAGTGTAGAGCATCGCTGAAATAATTTTATCTAGATGAAAATAACTATACCTTCTTAGATAAAAAAATATTTTTAAAAATAATTTAAAGTATGTATTTACCTACCTCTCAAAATAAAATGGTTATCTGAGATAAATAATTTCCAATTTTATTGTTTTGTTTTCGTGGGTGAAAAGGTGATACCTATTCTTTTTTAGCTTTTGCTTATTTATTCGATTTTATTTTCACATTTGCACATGTTATTACGTGTGTTCTACTGTAGTTATCTTGTAGTTTATTGTTCATTCTATGTAAACACCGTCGAGTAATCCGGTAATAGCAATTAATAGCATGTTATGAAAGTTTTTAATTGTATAAATATCATCAGTATTTTATGCAGACCATTGTGATTACCTCCTTTTTATTACCTAGATAACTGTTTTAAGTGTATTACCTTAATAACTATTTTAAGTGTACTACCTTAATAAATGTTTTAAGTGTTAGCAAAATAATTTGTCAATTAATTATCTATTATTTTGCCCAGATAATGTAAGGGTCGTCTTTGTTCAATACTTCCTATATACTACATCGCTATGATGTATAATTCCTTATAAACAGTTTAACTAATGGTCTGAAAGCTCTCTATCACGATTGGGTACGACTTTGGGTCAAGAGTTCAGAACTCATTTTTACATACCACTTCAGCAGTAATAATGAAATTTCATGAATGTAAAACAAATACTTAACGACAATTAATTTAAATTATTTTAATTCTGTGGCCATAAAAATAGGCGTTTGTGTGTGTGTGCGTACGCTGTTGTATCCGTACATAAAAGATACATTTGTAATTGAAAATTGTACACTGAAACTACGTGCATCATATCATAAAATCTTCAGGTTACCCTATATAATTACAGTCGCGCTGAGTTGTATCTTGTATATCATAATATTTTGTATTATAGCGGAGGAAGAAAAATTGGAATCCAACGAAAACGCATCTACGATACCTCCGTCTTCCCTTAGTATTTGTTTCTTTATCATGTCTTTAAACGAATCCGTTGTGCCTGTGTCAGCTAACTGTCACGTTTTGAACGCGGTCCCGCAGGTTTTCTAATTTATTTATTTTTTACGATGTTGTTTTATTTGTCGTCGAAAATTTCTTTCTCCGCAATTGCGTGTGACGTGTTGGTCTCTCCGACACATAAACTCGTCGAAAGTGCCAATTTAACGGGATTTGCTTGCAGCATGCGTATTTTAAATATTAGTATAACGACAGCAAATATGAATTATTTGCCACGAGGACACGAATTCGATTTATGTATAATCGCGCATCGTATTCGCTCGTCAGGTACGATACAAATTATTATAAAACATGACGCTGGAACCGGCAGTATGTAATTGAAAAATATTCACAAACATAAGTATAATGTAGTGATATAATTATTCACATTGTTAATTTGGTAGTTAATAATTATTGCAATTTTTGCTGCGATTATATTAATATATTATGTTAAAAACAGTGGAGAATTTATAACTATAAAACATAATACATTAATGCAATCGTTAACAGTCGCTGTTGTAGCTGCTACCTAAAAAACAAATTTGGTAAATATTAACTTATAAATTATTGTATAAAGTGAGGAATTTTCATGGAGTACACTGTATTTTAAAAAAACTATGTTCCTAAAATGTAGGTTTTGATCTACTTTTAATATCCCAAAGGTGACATTTGTTGTATAAATTATTAAAATTCTGTATGAAAATGAATAATCTTCAACGAGTTTCTTAGAAGCAATTATATTATATGAATTCAACGCGTACTGAAATATCAAAAAGTTTTTCTTCTTAAACAAGCTCAAATATCGGTGTACCTATATCATATATTATATACTTGGGCATTCAATTTGTTTATCGATGCTGAAGTAGGTCTTCAGTTTAGTAGTTTTCTGATCTCTCTCGTTTGGTTGTATACGGAATGTCGAAATAATAATATACCTATATAATAAAGAATTTATATTAAATTCAACATTACAATTTATATTTTTTAAATATAAATGTAACAACAACTTATCGTACTGCCAGTGGATTATTGGCGGAAATCGCGGGGGATGGGGGCTTCGGAGAGTTTAGTCCTCCCAAAAAGTCCGTCAAGCCCCCTTCTTTTTTAGTTATGTAGGGTCGAAGCTCCCCCCTCCCGCTCACATTGATGTTAATAATGTTAGCCCCTCCTGCAATTTTAATGGCTTACCTCCTATGCAGTGGATTCTAAAATTATACTAATTGGACAGTTGTGAATTTTTCATCAGCAAATGAGATTTATCCTATATAAGTACATACGTTTCAATTCATAAAACTATTTATATTTTATTTATTTATTCATACAACATACGCAAGCGCACAAAGGGTAATGCTCAATTTGTGCAAGTCATAATGTTTGAATGAGTGACAGATTACATAAATAAAAAAAAATAAAGTAAATATAAAAAAAAAAATTTATATTCATTTAAAAATTAAAAAGTACACATATAACAACAGTGTTGATTCTAAAAGAGTATAGTAAAAACAATTATTGAAAAGAAAAAAAACTCATCAATATGTCAATATAAAAATTGAAATTCTTAACGAAAACAAACAATTTACATTATACGATATATTGCAAGTTTAACATAATACATCGGTGGTACAAAAATATTAAAATTGAAATCAATAACGAAAGTAAATGCAATGAGTAGGATAACCTAACTATATATATTTTTCGAAGATCGAAATAACAATCAAATAATTACACATATTTAAAAATATTGTTTAAAAAAGAAAGGTTCTATGTTTAATAATATTTATAGTCAATATAATTCATAAAAAATTGATGTTCAGAAGATGATACCACAATTGTTTCTATTTTACCAATGTTTGATTTGTCTTGTCTAAAATATAAATTGTTTCGATAAGCAATAGAAACTGCCCGCGAAAACATTATGGGTTCATTGCACAAAAAGTAGTTTAAAATTACACACAATACATAAATTATATAAAATATAAATTTTGTAAAATATTTTATCTTGTAAAGCACATAAAATTCATAATTAACCGAGCAATTTTTTATTAAAAAACTAATATAAACTGCCATTTAAAAACAGAGTATAGGCGCTGAACAAAAAGTGATTTAAAAATGTGCATGTAACATGTTATAAGACTTGACTAAGCCTATGTACGTAGCTCATTGTATAGATCACATGCAGGTATTGTTGTGGTTTACCACATTTTCGTATGGTCGTTGACTTAAAAGTTAAAAGACTAATTATTATGACACTGTAACTTTTTGTCATCAACTTTAAATATTTATAAAAATAAAAAATAACTATATTTTATTTTATTTAGCGATTACCTTAGTAGGTAGTTTATAGATTCTTACGAACAACTATTACACGTTACTATAGGTATCCTGAAAAAATTCAAACTTCAGTATATTTTTCAAAGGGTTTAATGATTTATACACAACAGATTAAATTAAAGTATTTTATTAGCAATGTATCGTAACACATAGCGTAGTACATATTATTGTAAATTATTGTACTTGGTCATTTAGAAACTTCAAATGTTTCAAAGCCAAAGCGCCATTGGCTTGTTTAATAAATGATGTAAAATCATTAGTCGAAACATCTTTGATGTCACAGTGTAAACGTTATTTTAAAATTAGTACAATTTTCGTGACTATTTAACGTGTCAGTTATTGAATTAATTAATTGAACCGGAACTCGTATTCGACTTTCGAGCAGTAAATCCAATTTTTATTTAAAAAATTTCACGCCAAATATTTGATTATAAAGGTTGATATATTTATAAAATTGTTAAGAGTTTATTGATGGATACTTTTTGTACGAATTTATATATTTATATACAGGAAAACATTTTTATTTGCCTTTAGTCATCTACTCATCTCTGATCTGTATGCATTGCAATACAACATTTACTTAATATATATCTAATAATGTGTTGTAATATTTAATAAGTTATTTCGGTAATTTTATATTTTTATGTTGTTTTTCTCGGCGCTTTTGAAAACTATTGAGAATTTTAAAATTTGACCTCCCGAATGCCCCAACTAGATTCAGTTTCCCGTCCCATCGAACAAGATACTGTTGAAGAAAATCAAAGCAGTTTTACTTCCCCAAACCGTGATGACCGTCACATAAAAAATAAAAAAATAAAATAAAACACATCATTGTAAAATCAATACATTCATCGCTCCGCTCAGAATCTAAAATAGGTAGGAAAGTGGATGTCGCTCTATTGTACAGTAGGTTACAAGTGTGTCATTGTAATGGATGGTGTTAAATTTGAATTCAATGATATAATACAGAGCTTGCAAACGTTATAAAAACGTTATATTTGACGAAAAAAACGATTGAAATTTGTAAACGTAATTAAAACGGAAAGTGATAATCAAAAATAATTAAATACTGCAAAACAAAATACAACGTTTAACAAAATATATTATGTATAATTCAACAAAACATAACTGTTGACAAAACATAATTTATAGAATATCACTAAACGAAAAATAACGCAAAATAAAATAATTTAAAATCCATTAATTATTTTTTTTTTTTTTTTGTTTTTCCCGGCGCTTTTGAAAACTACTGGGAATTTTGACCTCTCTAATGCACCAACTAGATACAAATTAAGCAATTTGATATTATTGCGTTTTCATGAACATTTTTAAAATATTAAATTTAATATTATATTAAAATTCACAATTTAGTTTAATTAAGTATCAAATTAACTTGCTTTAGAAAATATTTGTAATATAACTTATTAATATGCAATTAGGTGAACTAAATAGTAAATACAAGCAGTTATATCGATACATAAAATATTCTGCTATATTAATTTGTTTAAGTTAATTAAATATATTTTCTAGGTCAAATTTATGTTGATAAAATTTCATGTTTAAATTTTTAATTAAAATAATTTCAAAAAGTTAATACTACAATATTTGTAATTTCTCGATAATAATATCGATACATATCACATAAATCGATAATTTTAGGTCTTGTTTGAGCAAGCTAGGTATGTATTTGTTATATAATACTGTTTTTATAAAAAAAATTGCATGTTTACATAATATATGATACTCAAAAATAGAGATTTGTTCTATCTCATCTCTTATAAAACAAACTACATGATAAACAGTCCCTCTAATATTTTAATTAATTCTATTAATTTTGATTATGTTTAGCACGTCTTTTTTTACATATTTTTGTTGTTGTTATTTACCTATAAGTTTTTCTAATTTTTATCTGTATTTTTACAATCGTAATATGTATCTTTGCTTCTAACTCTGTTATATTTATGTTATCTTGCCGTATATCAGAGTTCACATACCACGTATAACTTTTACTGTGCTTGCGTTATAATATGTTATCGGGCTCTAGTAACTTGATATTGTAATATTTGATCTAGATCAAAAAGATAGTATATGGTACTTTTAAGAGGTAATTTTCTTATTTTTTTTTTTTGTAGTACCTATACCCCTAATCGTAACAAAAAACTGTAAAATGTTTGAAATTTAATCTAAGTGCAGAACACGAAATCGATATAGGTTATCTAATTGTGATTTATTCAATTAAAAACAGGTATACCTACTACAGAAGTTTTTTTTAAAAAGACTAATTTTAGTTCTATGCGGATGCGTTTTTATGTTTTTAAAATACGATGAGATATCACATAACATTTAAATTTATAAACATGATTAAATACTGCTTTGAGGTGAGTGAGGCATAGTTAGCTATACAGTATACACTATACAGTAAGTATATATTGTTATACTAGATGTAAGTATATATGTATAATTACATAATATTTTACGGGCGCCATAAAATATTATGAATGCAATTAAGAGGATACCGGGATACCCGGAAGTCACCATCTATCAAACGTGCAAGGAGCACATTTTACGTCCATAACAATTAATTTTGTTATTTTTAAAATCAGAGTGAAATGAGATATTATACGATTCAAGGTATGATTGTTATCCAAGGCATCTCGGAGTCTTTCATTGATATTTTAATTACGCGAGTTATAAACATCTAAAACTGTAATTTTATTTTGTACATAATATCAAAATTAAAATTCCATTAAAAGCCTCCGAGATGCCTTAGAAGAAAATTTTACCTTTAAATTGTATTACAGGTCAATCACTCTAATTTTTAAAATAACAGAGTAAAATGGATTGTCACGAACATACAGTTTATTACGTTCTTCGTTTTTAATGCTCTTAATATAAATTATGAAATACATTATCGTTTCCAAACTAGATTTGTCCAAATTACAAGAATGATGGGTAGTATTTTTAAATAGCATTAAAATAAAGCTGAATTATTTTCATAATAATATGCCTATATACTATTGGCTATTACGATTTTCCGGTTCCGCCATGTTAGTTTGGTTCACTTTAATATATGGACAGATGTTTATTTTGTATTCGAACAACTATCATCATTCATCGGATATAATATACAATATACTTGCCTCTGGTTAAAAGTTTGTTTGTTATAGAAATTCATTATTTGCGTCTAAACTTTATTCTATCCGAATGCATAAATAAGTGTCAACAGCTTCAAGTCGTATCCAATATATAAGAACTGTGGTTATCTCAGCCACTTATTGTTTTTTTTTAAACATTTTAAAATATTCTTCTGCCATTTGGAGACCTTGAAACAAGACGTTCGGTCGAAAAATTGAAGAAACTTCAAAATGATTTTTGTAATTCTAAAATACAGTCGTACATTGTATATATATTTTTTTATTTATATTGAAGAAAATGTATTTCATTTAAAATTGAAATTAAAAATAAAAAGTAATAGGTAGGTATAGTGTATAAACATACGAATAAATTATTTTCAATAATACAAATACATGATATATACAAATAAACCTATCAGTAAAATTAATTTCAAAGTCAGATTTAAGGGTTTATATTGTTTGAATCAGCAAATCGCTCATGCCACTAAAATCCAACCTGTCATACAAACATATAGGTACGTCCTGAAACAATGATTTAAATTTTATCCTATGACACTCTGTAATAATATTATTATAATTTTGCGTACAAATTTATAAATTTAAATAGATGATTGTATACTGGTTTTAATGCATATAATAATATTATTATGTATCTACTGACGTTTTAACAGTGTAAATCACGTGAAGTTATAGTCATATGATAATGTATCGTTAATAATATGATGCAATAGCCTATTATAGGTAGGTGATAAAACTTTTATTAATATCTACCATCTGTTACTTTACGATAATATTATTATGCGTTATAAAAAAAAATCTATTTAAAGTATGAAATCATTTTCTGTACAAGCCCCATCCCCCTCCCACACCTAGAACTCTGGACACTAAAAACGAACAGTATTTTTCCTGTCTCCAATATTTGGATGGTATACATCCAGTGTTCGGACTTATCTAGATAAATTTATCTAGATGAATACCTAGATAGTTATTTGTTCATCTTTTATCTTATCTAGATAAATAGTTACAAGGTATCTAAACGTTCATCTTAGATAATTTTTTTACTTATCTAAATAAATTTATCTAGATACATTTTTACTGATAAAAATTGTGAAATTGTACAAATGCATTTTTAAATATTTATACAGATTCTCAAACAAAGTTTATAGTTTATAAATAATGTAATTATTTATGTTTATACCATTATTATAATTATGTTCGTAGTGCCCAACTAAAATATACCTAAATTTAAAACCATTTAAAAAATAATTGTATTTTTTTTTTATTTAGACAAAAAAGTATTTATCTTTATTTTTATCTAGATAAATATGAGTTGAGTTATCTTTTATATCTATCTAGATAAAAAAAAATACTTATCTAATCCAAACACTGTATATATCTATGATGGGTGTTCGTTTATAGTGAAACGATTATATTATATTATATTATTTCTAACCTAACTTTGAGATTCTATGACAATTAATTTATATTTGAACGATTTTATTGCTACGTTTCAAATGTAATTATTTAAGAAGCGAACCATAATTCGACATAGACTTTTGTAGTAGTATATTTTGTACTCATGGCCTTTTAACCAAACCACTAATGGAATCCAACTACAAATAACCGCATTGTGTGCACGAGTAGTTTTTATTTTGTGACAGAACCGCGGCCATATGTAGGTACACTGTCAACAGAATACCTACAGCGCGGCGATCCGTTGAAGACGTATTGTATAGATAAAACCGCTTCGTTTTATCGAAATATTATGACGTCGGAAGAAAATTATTGTTTGCAGTCCGTCGAAAGCGTATTGTACATATGTGTGCTTGATATACACACGGACGTAAAAAAAAGAGCACTCACAGGAGACAGAATATTATTCGTGTAATAATATATATATATATATATATTATAAAGTAGGTATGCGCATGCACATTGAGGGACCCTGGGACCTAGTTCGATTGTATTGCAGACTTATCGTCTAAAATGGTACACAATATTAGGTATGTCGAACGTGTACTTTGCGAAATAAACTTTCACTTGAAGAACTTCGCGTGTAACTACAAGCTTATAATACTTTGTCTACAGATCATAAATTATGCTGTACCTAACCGAACATTACAACATATTACATTGTACGATGAATGGGATTTAAATACCAAAACCCATTACTTATGAATGTAATGTTATAATTTGCGTATACGTTACAAAGTTTTTATACATTCATTTTTCAATACTAACATGCATGACATATGTCACGTTGTTCGAGTAAGACGTAGAGCGCATGTGATTTTCTTTTGGAACGAATTTATTCTGAAACGATAAAATTACTCTCTTAGTCGCAAAAGTCGTAAATCGGTTCCAAATTGTTTATACAAATTGTATTATTTTTTAGGGACCAAATAGTATGATAATCAAGACGTCGAGTCAGGACGTATTTAATTTATTTACGAAAAAATGAGAAATCTTCATTAAAATCGACATCAAAATAAATGTCTATTTTAAACTCTAGAGAGGAATTAAACTTAATAATGTTAGTATGGAGTATTCAAAATTAAATTATATTTCAATCGTACTATAGTATCCTTACAAGTTACAAACATTTTTTTTAATTATTGTTTAGGTATTCTATAGGTATCTCTATTTGTACTGATTAATATTTAATACTATAATAAGTAATAACGTAAGATAATAACAATTGTTTATTCAGTTAATATCAATATTCAGTCGGTGTTTACATTTTCAATAAAACCATAAATTTAAAAGTAACTCGACACAAAAAGTTGTAAGCTTGACAATCATTTTTAATAATGTAATGATCATGTCGAATAAATATAAGAATATTTGGTATGAGAATATTATGATAATTGTAATTTAAAATCGTTGTTTGTTATCATTTTTATGTTATTGACATAAAAGACAAAACCAAGTTGCGTGCAACATATTTTAATACCATCATAATTTACAAAATAAATATTTAACCAGGCATGGAAGTTTTATTTTTATAGCTTATATTCAGATAATATCTTTGGAAGGATCATTATGAGAATGGGTTGAGAAGAGTGGTAAGACAACAGTTTCTCGAGGACCTAAAAATACCTAGAGCTCCAATGCACTAAAATTGCATATAATATTATAATGTATCTGAAAGTTTTTGGTATTATTATTTTCAAGTTTCGGTGGCCAACAATTACTATAATACAATATAACTATATTTATCAATTGGCTAAATGGTATTGAATGGTAATAATGGTAATTTGACCGTGGTTATAATTTTAACATAAATATAATATTTTTGTGCTGAGTTCAGATATTTTCATTTTTTAACCGACTTTGCGTAACGCTTTGTTTATGGCAATTAAACGAATAAAACGTAAAAAATACCTAATTCCCACTAGGGTATATAATATAAAATTGATTGGTACTTATTAATACACATTTTTGATTCATAAATTTTCTTCGAAGTGTAAAATATCGAGTAGCGTGTTGCATTTGTCATGTAGGTAGAGCTTTTTATATGTATACTATTATTATATATATCACTTCATAATAAACTATTTATTATTAAACTTCAAAACTATCATCAAACATAATTATTTAATTAATATATCAAGGACAAACCACCGTATAATAATTAAACCCAAATTGTATCACTTAAGTAATTGTAATTCGTAGGCCAAAACATGAGGCAAAAGCCAATGTTTTAGTATTTTATGTGATAAAAGCATACCTTGTTAAAAAGAGCCATGTAATAATATTATTATAAATTAAAAAACGTAATGTATATAAGATTGTAAAATTAAATAAAAATATTACCGATAAACTGTTAATTAAAAAGATCAAGCCTACGTGCTATCATAATATAATAGAATGAACAAGTGTGATTCTTTAGACAGAAATCGGGTTTAAATTCCAAATAATTAAATGGTAATTTACCTTGTTCAAAAAAATTCGTTTTGCACAATATAATATAATGATTCGTTAGTATATCTTGTCATATTTTTATCTTACAAATTGAATATTGATTCATCAATATCAACCAAAAGTGCTATTTTTCAACTTCTATTATAACTCACCGATATCCATAAAAATTGAAAATTTTCAAAAAACAGTGGTTAATTAAACATTCATAAGACAAAAGTTTCACATACTCACTCGGGTACAAGTTCACCACTATTTGAATTTTACGTACAAACATTTTTTTTATGTTACTTTATGTTACTAATCACAAATACAACAGAAAGTAATAAATAATATAAAAAGGTATGTAAAACGTTAAGCACGTATACACAACGCCGCCGTTAACTGCTACCTGGTTTCGATACTTTTATTATATAGGTAAAAGCCGTCCGACACATTGAAATCATTCGAATAATTAAAAATCAAATTGCGTTATGAATTTTCGTTATTACTTTTAATAGAACATTCAACACTGTCTATAATATTATAATACTCTATAGAGTACCTTTAGAGAAAAAAAAATATTTATCTACTAACACAACTTTACGTTTCGAGTTTTCTAAATATTTTGAAAAAAAAATCCTAATTTCTTCGAGCCCATGACCATCATATATTATTATTATTATTACAACAACAGCAGTAATTGTAAGCACTAAAATTATCGTTTCATATCTCGTCCGACATTTACGTTAAATTTGATCATTTTAAACTCTCGAATCGACTTGAGGCCATTCACCGCTCTCTGTACAATATAGTTGATTTCAGAACGGTAAAAATATGTTATGTATACATATTGAGTGTCTAAGACATTTAACTTTTTATTTGTGACTTATCCAAGTTACCCCAAACTAATCCGAGCACTGGGTATACGACATTATTATAGACGGATCGTTTGTGAATTGACGATAATCAGTTCTTCCTGTTCGACATTGTCATACATGACAAAGAAGAACAAAATTAAATAATAATAAATTAAATAACGATGGTTAAAAATATAAAAAAATGTCCGTTATCTCGGATGTCTGATGCTCGTACACATACCTCAGGACCGGCCGCAGTACAGTATCAGTTTGGCTTCACTTCATCGGACACCAAATCCGTCGAAAAATAATAATACTAATAATAATGAAACGATTTAATTAAAATATATTAACAACGATAACCAACAATCACGACATTAACAATGGGATCACGACTATTTGAATCTCGCGAGACGATCCGATTCGTCATTCGGTGGTTGTCGTCAGAGTTCCGTTCGCATCGGCGGACTGTAATCGACAGCGACAACGGTGGAGTCTATACGCTCGCCCAACGTGTTCGCGAGCGGCGCTTACCCTCGTCGTCGCCTGGCCCGACCATCGCCGAACGAATCACGATGGGGTGTGTGTGGGTGTGTGGGTGTGTGGGTGTGTGGGTGTGTGGGTGTGTGGGTGTGTTAGGTTCAGCAACACATTTTTGGTTGTATCTTGTACAATTTTCTGGTAATGTTTTGTTCTTTTACATTTTTTTATCGGAAGAAAGACTTACAAACCGTTTTTTTTTTTTTAACAAAACAATATTAATACGATGACATGTTATAAATTATAATAATAACAGTTGTACATTGTAAAAATAATAATACATTTTTTTTTAACCACTTTTTTACTAAATAAACAGGTACACCCATTAAACACAAAATTCATTGGACAAAACTGTGATTTGTTTTCAAAAAAATATTTCACAGATCGCGTCCATCGTCAGATTAAATTTTAAAGGTTATACGAATAGACCGAAAAATGAGTTTTGATTATAATTATCTCAACATAAACACTACGTGTAAAAAACCTCGCTACGAAAAAAAAACTCAAGTTAGAAAAGTTGTGATAACAAAAAAGGGCTAAGTAGATTCATAATTAAAGAAATTGTTTATAATTGTTTGTATTTGATGAATTGCGATAATTTAATACAAATAAAGTAACTTAGCTTGGTGGTTACTAATATATACAACTAAACATGTGACATAAATATTTACATCCCGGTAATCTCGATGATCGTAACCGGTTAGTGAGTTTCGTTGAGAATGATGTCCAATATTATAATGGAGCACACAAGACTTGAAAACCCTGGAATACATAAATATATCATCCCTGACCCCTGGATGAGGTATCTTTACTAAAATTACTGTGAACTCATAATTTACTATAATATATACATATATATACCTACATATTTTAGATGATGAAGGTGCATTTACCTTTTTTCAAACAAAAAACGTTCATGATTATATTACATTATATATGGACTAGAAATTACTTTTAATCCGACCACCCGAGGAAAAATATTTATTATTTTGTATTTTTTACCACTCTTCAAAAATAACATCACCGTTTTTTTTTTTATCATAATAATGATAATTTTATTATAAAATAATCTCATCAATTTTATTTTTCAGTTAATTATCAGCGTATAGCAAATTTTTAAACACAAACAATTGTTTTTATGACGTTTTTACACCATTGCACAAAGTGGGGGACGGAGTTATATTTAATTTATTTTTTCATAAGTCAAAGCGTGTACCTTTTAGTTTAATTAATCTCGAAACGTGGGGGACGACAATAAACGTTTGTATTTAAGTTGTATTTGAATTTTCTTTACTTTTCGAGTCTCCGAGGATGAATTTCCATGCACATTAACAATGATACGCGACGCTGATTTTTAGACAATTAATTTATCGCCATCCATTCTCAATAACGAGTATAGGCCTAATGTTCATAAACAGCAGCGATTTACGGCCGAATTGTAAACGACACCATGTTGATATTTGAACGTAAACTTTAGTGCTATACTTGAAAATCTTCCCAATCTTGAAGCGAAACGTCTCAACCACAGTAAAGTTGTGTTTTTTTTGATAGGTTAAAAACACGCGAGGTATTTCATATATTAAACTTGTCACTAGACACCACTATTAATAATAAAATATTATATTATACAACGTTGGAGCCTTGGAGATTCCGAGAAAAAAAATAAGTCACCTTGAGATCAAGTTTACAATATTATAAGAGACCACCGCCGTTGAAATCTTTGAGATGCGAAAATTGTAAGGGAAAAGTTCTCAATTTCATGCGGTAGTGTAGCTCCGGCCAATATTTTTATCACTCTATAAGGATTATATTATTATTATACAAGGATTTATGATATGCAATTTAAAATAAGTAGTGAAGTATTGAATAAAAATATGGTAAAATATACAGTTAAATTCCTAATAATTTCTAAACTATCATCAAGTGAAAGAGAACAAGGCCGCACTAGCCTACGTGCTACGTGTACCCCCCCCCCCCTACAAACACACACACACACAGTGTTTATCAGGCCCCGCGCAATGCATTGAATATAAGACAAATTTTTTTTGTAGTTTAATATGAATTATTTATTTCTTTCATCATATGTTCTAAGATAACAAATAACAACATATTACCAAGTAAATATGGATATAATATGAAATATGAATATATTTCAACACACATGATATTTATTCTCTTGTTGCCTATTTATAGATTCATTGAATCTTAAAAACGATATGTTTTTCCGCTTTACACCAACGTTCTGCTGTAATACTATTATTGTGATTTACATGATATCATTTTATGTATTATCACATATTATTATTATATATTATAAAATACGAGTTTGGCGAAATAACAATAATAAAATACCGTTCCGGTGTGGATATTCATTCGTGTGATTTACGCGCGTCCCGATATATTGTAATGTTTATTGTGTATTTTTTAAATGAAATTATCGCTCGTTTTTTTTTCGTCCGCATCCATATAATATTATTTAGTTTTTGTTTCTGGTTAAATTATATTGTACTATTTCTTGAGCGCCAGATGGCCATTAAATAACCAATTAATATTGGACACGAATTTTTATATAAATTCATAATTATATTGAACGTAGATTTCTTAATATTCTGATTAAAAAACAAGCACGTTTCTAACACCCTGAATAAAATAATAATTACGTGTTCATTATTAAATATTTTCGCATATTTCATTTTAAAATATTTTACGAATAAATATATAGTATTTCGTATTTTTATTTTTACATAATCATAGACATAATATATTGATAATAATCATTATTCTGGGGTAAATATGTTCACTCTGTCGTAAATATTAATAGTCAACGTCGTAAAAAAATTAGATAAAATAGGTAAACGAGTTTTTATAACGCCAAATTATATTATTATAGTATACAATATACAGTGCTCGAAATGAAAAATTTTACGAACCAGGAACGCTCATAAAATTAATGTGCGGATTAAAATATTAATTTTGAATTTTAATCATTTTAATTTGTGTTTACTTTACAATACAATATAATTAGTTAAATAGATACAAAAAGGTAATATAAGAAATTTTAAGCTTAAAAAATTTAGTTATAGGTATAATTCAAATGTAATACATTGTTTATAATAATTTCCATAATGCTGAGTATTTTTCGTCAATTTTTTTTTCACGTTTGCGACTTGCCACTGAGTCTTAAGCAGAATGTCTACCTTTGACTAGCCATGAGCGTAGGTACATATTTTTCAGGACAAAATTCAGTGAGTAGATGGCCAACACAATTATCAAATAAAAGAGACTGTACTAATATTTGATGAAGATCTGATGGGTGTTATAATTTCATTAATAGAGCTGAAATTTCGCTCACACTCACTATTATAAATAGGAATAGTAGCTACGGTTTTAAAAAAATATTTGTAAGTCGTCCGGAACACCTTATTTTCCTCCTTCCAATTTGTATATTTGATAACCCCGAACAATATAATTTTCTTTATTTAATTGAAAGTGGCGACAGAAGTAACGTATTTTATCGTATCTCAATGTAATATTTTATATTGTCAATATATTTCTCTGGTGACTATAGTATTGTTCTAGATCGTTCATTTGTTTTTCTATTCGGTACTTTTCTTTTTTATATGATACCTACCTACTATTATTTTGTTAAATATTTCATGTCTTTTAATACACTTTTTGGCAATAGTACGACAACATAAATATTTATATATTTTGACTTTTTATTATATTATAAAAACCACACCCCAGTTATTAATATTCAATAATCGCAATTGAATGTTGCTGTCCAGATTATAGTACCTGAAACTACGCGATAATAATTATTATAGTTTCCGTTTCTATAGTGAATTTTGCGTAATAGCGTTTAGCGGGACGATGTGTAACTTCGGTGGATTACTTGTACATTAGTCACAATGCGCATTAATATAATATTATTATTTCAGCTAGCCGCTATAGTCGAATTGATTAGAGTAATTATATTCGTATTTGTGATTTCCAAACTACAACAGGTGTAATGCCTACTGTACAAACATATTATTATAGAATAACACTCGTGAAATTATGGCAAACTTTAGTAGGACGCAATGCATAGTAGCTAACTTACCTATACGCCTAATTTGTAGGTAAACGTACAAAACTTTCCAAATATTCCCTTAAAAACAAAACGAAAAAACTCAATACATTTTATGAATGTCTGTGCACTGTCGTAAAATAGGGTAAATTTCGTGAAAGATATAATAATATGAACATTCAAGTTGCAAAATTTATTTTTTCGTAGTTAGGTTAACTTCATCTTCGTATTCATCAAATCCGGTCCCAAAACATAATGCATTTTAATTTTAATCGAAAAAAAGAGAAAAACAATCCAGATAGGACAATTATAGACAATTCACTCGCATCGATTAGTATACAAATATTATAAATATATTATTATATTATTATGGCGCGTCCTAACATGAAATATGAAAGTAAAGCCAATCGTCAACATTTTTGTTGCATTTCTTTACTGGTTTTCGTGATGTCCTCTAACACTAAACCTACTGCTTAAATAGTGAGAAAATTACTTCTCTAAATCACTCGATAAGTAATAAATTTTCGATTTATTAAAGTGCTGCACGATCAGCTCTGCAAAATGCAAAACTAGGCGCAAACGGCATTGGCCATAACCAAAATTGCACTTCTCCGGCCAAAATCTTAATAAAACGAACAGAGAAACAGCCAGCTTGACAGTTAAAGATGGCTTTGGGAACGTTGACGAATTGTAGTGTTCACTAAGTTTTCGTTCTAAACACTACCTATTCAAAATTATGATAAAACACGTATACTTGCCATTGCCATTGCTCATAACTTATCACACGGATGGATAACATGCTTCTCTCAACTAATGTTGGTCATGATACTAATCGGCGGTCACATATTATAATGTTTTACTGTCTCAACTTATTTTAAATCTTCGGCCTGCGACTATAATGCAGCACGCCCTACATATATTATACAATAATGGTAAATTGGCTTAACACAAGTCTGTTATAATAATTATAATCAAGGTCAATATAGTAAATTAAAAAAACATCAGTCTGCCAAATCTATCGGTACGTCTATAATTATTATATATGGGACATCACGTTAGTATCAAACTGAAATTTTATCTACTCGATACGTGTATAAATATTGATATATTGTGTGTATTTTGTATAGAGTATTTTATTCGACTTATTTCTTGACGGAAACTTTAATCAAACTGTGATTCGTTACGATCTTCATTATATAATTTCATAGGTTTGAGTCACGCCGTGATTAGCAGTTTTCGTCATTCATTTTTCAATAAAATCATCAGCATTTTTGGTCATAATTTTAACGGTTTTTTTTCTGTCAAGCTTACTAATTATTGTATCCAAAAATTCTTTTATTAGTATCAAAAAATCTTATTGTTAAATTTCATCGGTTTAACATCCCACCCGGTTGTCAATTACTCGTCGTTAATCTATTTAAACGCTATATTTCTCAGCTGTATCACATTATGAGGTTATTAAGTATAATAACTACGTAGGTACATATGAATTAAAACGCATGTCGTTTTGGTGTGCTACTCATCTCCGTGACAATTTTTTTTGCTTACATGTTGTTTGTACAATAGCAATAGATTCACGCTTTGGAGCCCCAGGACCCAACACTGACAACAATAATGACCTATTTTTAATTGTTTTAATACCCTCTGGCTTTTCACTAAGACTAATTAAGTTCTAAACTATATCCGGTGTAGCAAGTGTTCCAACGTACCTACTTTATTTCCCCTTATCAATTATTTAGCCGTATTTTTATCCCTATTAGCCCCTCAAAATCCTTCTATATTTTTCATAACTGTATTTGGTTCCTTAAAGATTTTTAATCATGTAAATAATCAGAACTAAACAAATATTAAGCGCTTCCTGATGATTTGAATTTTACATTTTTTTCTTTATAAATTTGAAATTATAAAATAGGAAATTGTCATATTGCGTTGTTCTACTTTCGTAAAAACTTAGTTACTAAATAACAAATTTAATTTAATATTTATGTCAGTTACAATAGTAGTAATAATAGAGATTTCAAATCATAACTCAAAACTAAGAAAAAATATAAGTAAAACAAAATAAAGTTAATTCTATATAAAAATATATATATATATAAGTATATGAGTTCCTTCAGATTATGTAAATGTACGGTCTGTAACAAATTAATATAAATCATACTTCACACGAATAAACATTTTAAAATTAATTAAATACAAAATGGTAATTATCAGATAATTTTTGTGGTTGACAAAAAAAAAATGTCATACATAGATTTTATACTTAGAAATATTTATTTCAATAAGATATACAATCTATAAGCACAATCAGAATATAGGATTTAAGAGTTTAAAGACATGACCAATTGGTTGAAGAAGCCATCCATCAGTGAGTAGTGACACTCGAATGAGAAATGCGTATATAAATTTAGAAACATTTGTTTGGGCAATTTAATTCCTGTAAATGTAATTTAACCACATTAATTACTTACAATAAGACATAAATAACGATACTTAAAGAGGTTATATTTGGTTGGTTGATGTTAAAACGATGTTATTCATGTTCGGCAGAACATTTTAAATTAAATTTTTCTTTTAACTATGACGGGTCTTACACTCTTACCTTATATTAATATAAAAAGACACTTAAATGTATTTATTAAGTACCAAAAACAAATCTCAAACAACTAAAAACTAAATATTTATGAATTTTTATACATATATTTACTGGGTAATTCTTAAAACAGTAAACACTCATAATCTCAGATCTCGAAAAGTATTTAAGTTTTTGAAAGTATTAAATAGCAGTCATTACGAAACCAAAATGTTATTTGTTACTTTTAAGTTTGTATAACCAGATTAGTGGTCAACATTATGCGGAGTACCAAGGACACTTTATTTCCCTCATCTTGACTTTTAATATTTATAACTATAATTACTAATCATTTTAAATTTGTAAAATAATTTAAAATAATCTTCTGCTTCGAAATATCCAATTAAAAATGTTACTTTTCATCCCAAAAAAAAACAAAAAACTTAATAAATAACAATACAATTTTTACAATAATATTGCCTTGTTATGTCTTCCAATTTCGTAAAAATAATTATACATAATTTTCCAAAACGTAAGAAGTTAGTGAAAAAAAATCAACCTGTATATATTTTACTACCTAGGTGGAAATGTGAAAAAAAAAATTCTTTCATAAAGTTAAATTATCAAAATATAGAACTCTGAACACAACAGATGAACTTTTCGTTAGTAACAGCATAATCAGCACTCTCAAAATGTATGTATATTATATTATGACACGTTATAAATTGAGCTAAGAAAATTATGTTAATGATCGAAAATGAAAAACAATTAATTATAATTGTATGCAACCTAAAATGCATTATAAGTTTTACAGTCAAACTATAATTCCTGGAAGTTCAGAAATCTGAATAGCTAAATTATATTGGTACTAGAATTTGATCAATTGACAATTTGATGTACACATAAATAAAACTGATAATGATAATACCATCATAGTATAATTTCATAACAAATGTTATGACTTAATGTGAATTAAATGTTACAAAATTGTTGTTTACATAATAATAACTAATAAGCTTTATTACATACTATTATAATGACTATAAAATGTTCACTATCAAAAATTAATTAAATTAGCACATATTAATAATGAAAATAAAATAGTATTGATATAACTCTTATGTGGCACATATTTTATTGATACAAACATTTCCTAGAAAAAATGGGATGCATGGGGTGCAGTTATACTCAACTAGCAAAAAACTCTACCTACTTCAAATATTTAATTCATTAAAAAAAATATTAATATGGTTATTATTTGCTGGTAAAATGTATAACATGACAATATAAAATATAATATCATTTTTTAATGTTTATTTTAAACAGATAACTCATCAATCATTATTCTGTATGCTAGTATATTATAGTAAGTCAAAGAAGAGTTACTCCTAATATAACAACTATAGCATGAAAAATACTGCACTCACCTGTGATTATAAAACTAATAAGTTATTGTGTGTAATCTGAAACACAGATTTTAAAAATCACGGTTTTGATGAAAAATAATAAAACATAAGACGTACATACCTAACCTATGAAATAATAATAAGTACATAAATGATACGTTTACATAATATAGGTATAGTATATTGTTCAAATAATTACGTATTTCATTTATTATCAAAATTGCTTGCATAAGTAATTTCAGTAACCACATTTATCATCCCCGTCCTCCATCATTGTATATTATTACCTACACGTATTACCTTACATCTATACGTGTTTTAATATTTTTTAATAATAGTCATAATATAAATTTAGTTTATTATATATTTAATATTATTAACTAGTGGCTTGGCGTGGTGCCTTGGCTGCTCCCAGTCACGCAATGCGACAGAGAGTAAGTAACGCCCGATGCTACAAGCTCCCGGATGGGTGACCACCCGGGTTCGTAGTAATTAGAAACCTTACCACACATAATATACGTGTTGCTTACTTATCGTAACAACACCTTTGTGTTATGGTGATACTCAGTTGACTGAATTATTACCACATGGCGCACCTAACCTAACCTAACCAATTATTTGACAATGCGCAAAAGGTACAGCCTCCAAGTTACGGTGCCACAGTAAAAAAATTAAATTAAATTAGAAACAAAACGAAAAAGACACACCTATTAAATTACCTCCCAGATGCGACACTTCTATACTTACCATTTTTCTTATAAAGAGGTTTCTTTCTTCTTTTGTTCGTTTAAAATTAGTAGTTTAAAAAAAAAATCCAACTAAGAAAACCAGATATAATAAATCTATTAAACATTTTAAAACATTCTACACATCGCTGCAGCTAATTTGCCTATGCGATGAGCCGTGTATAAAATAATTTATTCCATTATGCAAAATAAATATGTACTTAATTTAATGTAAGACAGCGTACAATATTATTACGGGTCATGAACTCATAAATTACAAGCTCGTAATAATTCTCCCTCCTAGTCAGATCGATAATATTATCGATATTATTTTCATCTATGGAGTAATACTAAATATTAAATTGACGAAGAAGTGACTTATCAAACAGTTGCAAAAAAAAAAAATATATTGTGAGCAGATATCGGTTTACTATAGACATAAATTATGTATTAACATAAAATATTTGAAACATTTTAAAATGCTCATAAAATAAAAAAATGGTTAACGTATTTTCGAAAATCATATCTCTATATTTATAATAATAACATTGCCCAAGATCATAAAATGTCCATCATCCTGGAATTTTGAGACGCTTATTTCATTAACAAAAAGTAAATGGGTCAAGTTTTGAGCACAATAATAATAATGTGAAATTTTGGGGTTTTTTAAATCATAGTCTACATGGTACTACATTTGTTTTATTCGTGCGCTTAGCAAAGAATTCTATTTTTTAGTATCACCTTATAAATAATTACGAGATGATATAGGCAATCTTCAGAGTTTTATATAAATTCAACGATAAACAGAAAATTTGTCCGTAAGATAAATTTACGAAACGTTCGTCCACGGAACTGCAGTAGCAGCTAGCTCATTTATGAATTTATTGCAAATTGATAACTTCACTTCAATAATAGTTCAATACATCTTTAATATTAAATAAATACATGTTATTGAACCAACATTCTTCAATGTTGAACTAATTTTTTTTTTTTGTCATATTAAATATTGATCAATGTATGTATATATTGTACCTGCAGTTTTTATTTAAAAAGAATTTAATTTTTTTTTGAGAGTTATAAACAAATAATAATGTAGCATTCAATGTTCGTAGAATATCAATATCAATTGTATTATGATGAAAACTATATGTGATGTTAAATTATTATATACAACTGCACATAATGGGTATCGAATAGCGTCGTTCCATTCGTGGTAATTCAGTGATATTTAATATTTTTTTTTCTTATATCGTATACATTTTTCAGTTATTATTATTTTTTTCTTCCACTAAAATCTATTTTAGAATCTGATACCCATTATAACAGTGCACCATACAGACTCCGGATTCGTATACGTTATATGGTCTTAAAACTATCTGAACTCTAAAATGAAATATTACACCTGCGACACTATACCTGAACCATTGGCGATGGTATATAATATATTAGAAGATATACCTATACTTACTTTTAAAATGTGTTATAAAAGGTAATGTCAAACATTAAGTTCACGACATTCATGAAACGGTTTATGTATTAGGAAACTAATGTAAAAAGAAACTAAAATATTTTTGCCAAAATATAATCCGTTTATTTTATATATTTATGTGGAATATTACTAACCACTTCTTTCTTACGAATGGCCAAATACTTTCAATCATATAAAATTAATTTATCATAATCAAATAATATCATCATTCTTAAAACCTACAACCAGTCTTATTTATAATGGAATCTAGATAAAAAAAATATTGATTATTATAGTCACTCCCCGCCACCATTTTGCTGTATTTTTAATAACAATTGTTAAGTCTACTAAATTCTGATTTAATTCGTATCAATGAATCACTTGCCGTGGGTCGGCCTCAGCTGAGGTACTTACTAGACCATTGTTTCAAATTTAACCTTACCAACCACTAATAATTATTACGGTAAAAACTTTTTGACTTAATAAATGATCATTGGCAAAATTCCAAAGTGTTACCTTGGCTAAAACAAACATTCCTTAGGATTAAAAATTTAGTAAATACCTTCAAAAAACTTGTGAAATCACGACTGAAGAAAAAAGTAAACCACATCAAAGATAATGTATTTTTTTATAATGTAGATACCTATTGATTACCAATTAACAGTTAAGAATATAATAATTATAAATTTAATTAAAATAAAATATTTGAATAGTTTATTTATCTACGGAACAGTTGTATATTTTATAAACATTGTATATACATTTTAAACTACAGTCAATAGTAACGACTCCTAAACTGTAGACATCTTCGAAAAATCAACGATGTTGGTACGCCGGAATATGTCCGAAACATTAATAGAAAAGAGAATGATTTTCATTTGAAAATAAATATTATCGCATATATAGAACAGTATTTGAAAATATGGTCCTTAATAGTACATAGCTACTTAAAAATTCCAAAAATCATAATTCGAATAAATTAATTATTATAAGGTGATACATTGTGATGACGATGCTTGGAGAATCACCCCGAGTACACATTATATATGTTTATATTTTATATGTTATACGTACAATGTGCTTCATGCAACTGAACAGTCAGTAACCTTAATTCCTGATGTATTGCAAATATTTTAGTGGAGTAGTGTTAAATGTAATTGTATATTATACAGCAGTATATCACTGTCAAATGGATGACATTAGTCATACTATAATATTATATTTAAAAAAAACTGCTCTAAAAGACTTGCTCTACAATCTGAAGTAGGATTGTTAACTATCAAATAAATTATCACCATATAAGTACAAAAAGCAGGTAAGTGGATGTCGCTCTACTGTACAGTAGATTACAAGTGGGTCTCTGTATAATGGAATGTATTAAATTTGAATTCAATGATATCATATCATTGTATACGAAAAACGATTCTGAGCGGGGATGGTTCATCGGTCTGGATATTTTATATTGTTATTTATCATAGCCTATATTATGTTGATTTAATATTAGAAATTACAACAAAATAACTAAAATTGTTATTCTATTATTCGTTTCTATGGTGATAAACAAAGTGTTGGAAATTAAAATCCCATTTTTAGTGGTTTTTTGTAATTTGTCTGTGGTTTTTCCCGTGGCATTAAATAACTATTGAGAAAATCGAAAAATGACTTCATTAAAGTACCATCTTGATCCAATTTGTTAAAAAATAAGATACTATATGTTGAAATCAAAGCACACTTTCTAGTAGAAATTTTGTATACAGGATATTAGAAAAAAATTAAAAAATAAACACCATCGTAAAACCACTAGATCCCTCATTCCGCTCAGAATCTAAAAACATATTATACCTACGACTAAATATGAATATATTGACATATTCCTAAGGTGCGTATTATGGAGTTTTCGGCAATTTTTCAACCCACAAACATAATATATTTCCAATAGTCGTTATAATAATATTATAACAATATCAATACAATAAATAACCGCAAAAATGCGATGGACTGCAGATTCACCATAATACGTACTACCTAATGATGTATTAAAAAGTAATTACGTACGTCTCTAATCGCACACAATCGATGAGATATTTTAATAAACGTATCGCAATATTATTATGTGCATTCATCGTCATGATTGTATCAAAACACGACCTTCGACGGCGTTTCTATGTTTACAGTAAACACATTGTTTGTTATTTTACATAATAACGGGTATACGGTTATTGCTCGAATCTCTCATATTATCCTATGTCGTTTTTGTAAAATACGTATAAGCCATGAAATCGAAAATTGAAATGGACTCAGTATCGACTTTTCTCGGTAAGTTAATCGACAGACATACTACACACATTTGTGGCCAGTTCGTAATACATAAATAATCATCTGGTAATCATTTTAGAAGCGCCACCTATCCACCCCGTTATAAGATTGAAACTATCTGTGACTTGTGTGGATAAAAATATTCACCCAGAAGGCTAGAACAATAATAATTAAGAGACGCACGTCTAATTATTTTTGAGAAATATTATTGTAAAATTATACGAAGACTTTTAAGTGAAAAAAAATTGTGAATTATTACGTAGTGTTTTGTAAAATTCGAGTATAAACATAAAAGTATTGTAGGTACCATATTGATGGATAATCTAGTTAGTAGTTACCTAGCTATAATAACTAATATATTCAAATGTTTTGACATAGCACGAACAATATTTTTTTTTTATTGAACTTCAGCCCGGCAGCTGAGGCCATTAGCTATTTTTTAGTTTTTTACTGTAGGTTATTAAGTCGGTAGGGGGAGGAACACGTATGTGTTTAGTTTGGCAGAATTTTTATTGGGCACCCGTAGGTATCTGCCATGCCCGGGTGGGGGATGGCGACACTTGTTCTCTGGACACCGTGACTTGTCCGAAGAAAAATAGCCGCCCATGGCCTAGGAATCGAACTCGGGTCGACTGCGTCGCAGCCGACGCCTTAGTCCACTCGGCCACTCCGTCCCCCGAACAATATTATAAGACACGTAGGGTTCGTTGTTATCACATGCGCGTTACCGTATGATTATTTATGCATAATTTTAAACTTCGAAATTTCAGAATTAAAAACCATGTTAAAGTTGTATAAAGTATGATATATATGATTTTCAAATACTTATGAAAAAAATATTTTTATGGTATTCGTCGATTGGTGAACCCTTAATACCCCTCCCCCTCCCTACCAGTGCGTGTGACTGCACTAACGTAATCAAAGTAGTAACATTGTATTGGTTAATTTTAACATATTTTTGTTTTCACATAAACTTTAGCATACGTAGTATTATTTTAATATTATTTAATGCATATTTTACCACTTATTATAATATTATTGTGTTTTCGTCGACACGATTTGCTGATTTGCGCCTCGTCACCCTCGCAACGCAGCCAGCACATGCGCCGTGATCATCGGCCTGCACCAGAGCTGGTGGCCGCAGAATAAGGCGGAGGGACAACCACCGTGCCTTCCGGACTTCACGGACGATGAACTGGAAAAGGTGATGGCCACCATGTACCTGGTGGCCATCGGCTGGTCGCAGTGGTCGGGCGCCAACGTCAGCCGCGTGGGCCCGTACGCACTGATGGTGTTCGGCGTGTTCGTATCCGTTTGCGCCGGCGCACTAGCGTCCGCGTTCCCAAGCCAAGTGTACTGCGTGTACGCGGTCCGCGCGCTCCAGGGCTTCGGGTCCGCATCGCTGGCCGTGGCCGTGCCCGAGTACATCATGACGAGCAACACGAACGTCACAGGACCGTTCCAAAGCGAGTACCTACTGCACCGGCGCGATATACTTAATTCCGGGAAAATAAATAGTAACCTGGAAAAAAAATTCACGATCGTAGGAAAATAAGCCCCTGGGTATGTAAAATCTATTCCATCGTACAGACATAATATTACCTGTATACATAGTATAAGTATACAAATATAATATTATCCTCTGTCCTTCTAATAGTCCTTCAAATAACACTCATTGTTTCAAAAAACTGTAAAGTTTTTGAAAATATTTTATTTACACATAATATTAATTTGTCACAGATTGAATAGTTTGGAAAAACAATTATTATTTTATTGTTATTAGTTTTAAGGTTTTACTATTTTAATGATAACATACATTTTCAATTCTTCATTCTAAAGCAAAATATTTTTCTTATTACTTTCAATGAAATCAAATCAAATTTTAGACAAGTAGATTAATATGAGATATAACTTGAGTAAATATTTAAAGTTTAGACGAGTAGAGTTGCTTAGAGGTAGGTACCTCTCAAAATTGTTGTCCGCTAGCTGCACTCATTGAAACTTTAATATAACTAATTAGTATACTTCCTACTTAGCTACTCGTCTGAAATTTGATTTTTATTTATCTAAATACACCAAACAATATTCCGCTTCGGAATATGAAATTTAAAATGTATGAAATTCCATTCCAAAAAGTAAAAAAGAAAAAATATAAAGAAATACTAATAGTTTTTAAAGAATGTGTTTCACGTTAAAAGAGACTCACCTAAAATAATTAAAATTTAAAAATACACCTATTTTATAACTATAGTTGAAATCAAATAAAAATATATTATTAAATCGCGATATATTATACAAAATATTGAATAAAATTAAGAATAATTAATTAATTATTACACAATTTTCTGGCTTATTCAGTTAAAAAATCGGAAATATTTATTTTGCTACCTACTTGGGTACTTACTTAGTACAAAGTTATTTTAATATCTTATCGTTCTCGTGTGTCTAACAATTAAGTAATAATTGCTTCACCGTATATCACCATACACGTCGATAACATCTGAAATTCTCACATTATCGTATTTTGAGCCTAACGATTTTTTTCCGGGGGATTTTTATTCCTATTATCCAATAATAATACATTCGAACAAGTTAAGCCGAGTAGTAAGTCTGTTTAGCAGGTAAGTTAGGTTATGTGTATAGGTCGTTGTAAACGTTTACTCGTATATAAATACTTATAGGTTTATAAAAATATAAGGTACCAGTAAAAATAAAATAACTCGTGTTATAATTTATTTACATATTATATTCCATGATTATGACCAACTATATTAGCTTTTTACATTGTATTTTTTAAATATTGAAAATGTAATTTATTTATTTCAAACAGAAAATAATAGAACAAGTTATCATTTAGAATTTATTCAAAAATTACAAATACGTTATTATAGAAGTATAGAACAATACGTTTGACATAAAAAAAAAAACGTAACATACCCTCCCACCTGTGAGAATAAAGTAATAATTAACCGAGTTAAATAATAATTTTTAGAATTTAAACGCTCATCACAAAAAACTCTAGTGACGCGAGTTTACAATGACTCTTTCTTTGTTGATTAAATCAAAATTATAATTATTTTATATTATAATTAAATCAAATTAAAATAAGGTATGATTGTATGAATAATTAGTTTAGCTAACGATTGGGATATACATAAATATATATATATATATATATATATACAGGTCTATAAGGTAAATGGATTTTTAAAGCTTTTAAAGCTGGAATTTTGGTATACAAACTATAGTTGAGAATAATGGGACAAAAATTAATCTTTAAATCTTCAATGGATGTGTACGGAAAGCCTTGTGGTGGGATTTTTATCACGATTTCGAAGATAAGTAACACCACCGGTGCATAAAATGTATTGCAGGCTTAAAATAATAAAGCACCATACAGTCAAAATTACACTGAAGATTTCATAAAAAAAAACGTAATAACACGTCGTACAATAATTATACAACATGTGCGCAATGTACACAATACACATAATATGATATTGAGTTTCATAGGCGGCATTAGAGTAGGTATAGGTACTGCTAATGAGTTTGTAAATTAATTCGAATTATATACACTAGGTACACACTTTCATTAATTTAATACGACTTATATTAAATTTATAAGAAGGTGGTAATGTAATTTAATTCAAACAATGTATGTACATTGCTTGAAAGAATCAAATCAGGTAATTGAGTTAATTATTTTATACTTAACAAAAATTGAATAACTGAACTAAAGTATTTTATTATTCTATCGTAATGATAATCTCTTCGGTTCTCTTTTCTTGTCCATTTTGTCCATTTTAAGTATAGTTTTTACTGTAATGTTTTGTCATGGAAATCAAGAAATATATTATAAACCTTATAATTAATAATATCTAACCTATAGTTGTTGCTTGGAGTTGGAATTTGTTTCCCTTATTTATTATCCTGAGTACAAAATATTTTTATTTTTTATGGCATGATATATAAATATATATATAACTGTTTTTTTTTCAATCATTCGAATCAGTGCTAAACTTTGTAGTTAGTGTATAATAAAGAATATTATTTTAAATATTAGAAAAATAATGATTAATCTTCGGAATAAGTTCAGTTTATTACATTGTCTGTTCACAACCATGCTTCAAACTTTGCGAGTTAATAAAATAAAATCAAAATAATATAAGTATTGCAAGATTAAAGTACCGTAAATTTAACCTTGGATTCAAAATTATAATATTCATTAATAACAACTATCAATCTAATTAAAAGTAAAACGATGCGTCGAATTACCGTAAAACTTTTACTGCTAAACGTTCAATTAAAATTTAAATAATTCACGAGATAAACTTAAAACATATAATATTAAACCATTATTTATAGCATAATATTACAAAAGTAAAATTTTTATTAAAACAACAATATTACCTATACAATTATATTCTATAATTAAAGCATGATTTATCATATCAAGTACCTAGTTTATGTAAAAAAATATTCTGACACCGACCAGTGTACGAGAATTTATATCTTAAGACAATTAAGTATTATATTGTAATTATTGCGGCGTTATTGTTACTGAACAAATATAAATAATTTTCTCAATGGTTGAAACACGCACCTTGGGTCACCATAGGTATTCTATGATGACTTAATATAACATGACTTTAAAATAATACATTTCTGAAATAGCATACACTTTATATACATGCTGCAACTTTTAGTTGTAATTGAATCGTACACTTCGTATGATCATACATCCACGTGTGTCACACATTTCACTTTGTACTTATTTTGTTATTCTGTTATTTTATATTATTAATTAGAAAACAAAATTACATGTTCTAGTATATTATTACATTAAATGGATCATCGGTCATATTATAATTGTAAACAATATTATATACACTACAATATCCGTGGGTATTTATCATTTTAAAAAGGATTGTATAACATTAGTTTTATAACTGACATATATTTTTTTCTCGTTCTAATTTATACCAAAAGAGATAACTTGATGTTTGATTCACTAATTTTGGTTAAACTAGCTTCCTCAAAAATCCGATTTGCATTTATTATACTAATTTTGCTATTTAAACTATACATTTTCATTGGTTCTATGCTATGGAAAAATATCGGGTAACAACATTTATGATACCACAGCCTCTACTATAATAGCTACGACCTATGAATTTGTCTTTTTTATATAATAATATGTTGTGGTAAATGGCTTTATTGAAAAAATAGTTTATACTCTGAGCTATTGAAAGGAAGGTATCACATAACCTTTCAGCAAAAGTATTTGTATAACCGTTACTAATGCCTCTTTCTATCGCGTAATCTGTTAGTCTACTCAGACATGTAGTCTACTCTATAAGGCTACGCATGATCCGTTACTTACTTCCTTCACATTCTTTAAAATTAGACCTAATTTTTGTTTGTAGTTTTAAATTTAATATATATACCTAAGGGCACAATACCTAAGTGTATGGAATACGGTCATACGGGTAAGATACATATAATTTTATATGACAAAATATTAAAATTTGAAAAAATATACCTATATAAATAAGATATGTCCATTAATGAAAATTATAGATTTATTTTAGATTCTGAGCAGAGCGCGATGTTTTTAATTTTTTACATTTATGATGTAGTATTATTTAATACATATATAAATTAGAAAATATTATTAATTATTAATATTAAATTTATATATATAATATATCTGTCCTTTTATAAAATAAATAATAATAAAATATGTAAAAACTAAATGACAAAAGTTGCTACTGATGTCTAAACATATATATAATAACCAGGTATATGATGTATAATATAATGATTTGATAAAATTATAATATAATCATACTTGTACTTAGCTTTATAATTTAATATTTTCATTATTATTGTATGATTTTAGTACTATAACAATTTTCCAATTGCAAAACACTTGCATCCATTATTTATACAAATCCAATAAAGATCCTACATACCTATAATTATAATAATGTAGATATACAACTCTTTGATCTTTTTCTACATTAATATAATTGTATTCAAATCAATGGATTGATTTCAATATATTACAATTTAGTGTACATGAGTGATTCTGTTAACCAATAAAAATATAATATTCTGATTTTCGAGTACAAACAATATTGTCCTTAAAGAAAATATCAAAGTATATTCAATAAGATATGTGATTTATGTATTTCAATTCAATTTCACTTTGAATACCAAAGACATTTTATATTTTGATTCATTGAAAGCTATTCTATAATATATTACAATCAAAGTAATAATATCATAATTTTACGTATTTATTAACGTGTCAATTTAGTATATATTATTCAATATATCATTTTAAAATTGTAATTAATTTTGATTTAGATTTTGTATCTAGCCTATATTTGATATTACCTATATCAATAAAAGTGCATATCGAAACGATCCACAATCGATTCTATCGCACTAATGATTCTAAAATTAGATACATTGGTAATCATATAACAGAGGATGTGCACCTAGAAGCCAATTTTTTAATTCTGAATTTTAAAGGAGGCTCACGATAAACGATTTTTTTATAGGATTTCCAGTGGTTACAGAAAATAAAGTTGTTATTATAATTGGATATAATTTTAAACTTGTGTTATATTTGGTCAAAACCACCCAAATTCTTATATTATAAATATCAAATATGTGTGGTTTACATTTAACGGAGTTTAAGCTAGGATAAATCCACGGGCACTATAAAAATATATTTATGTAGATTCTAATAACATAATATAATAATAATACACTGAATATTAAATTATTAGTTTGTTCATAATGACATAATATTAATGCGCTATTTTTTTAAAGTAATATTAAATTTTTTACTGGGAAATAAATTTATAAGATATTATCACTACAAAATGGCTACCTGGAATTATTTATAGTATTAAAAATAAAATCTTTTATTTGCATTAAGTGCTATATTTCTTGTTTGTATGTAAAATGTATCCAAAATGGTCGTAGGGTCCTTACCAAGTTGTCCAGTGATTTTTTTTTATAGTTATTATTTTTACACGTTGGTATACAAGTATTCGGCTAGAAAATAAAAACTGTTAGTATTATTGAACCCATTGCAAGCCTCCTGATCTTAAAATACCTTCAAAGTACCTCTACCTTAATTACGTACTATTTAACACCGATACCCGTTCGTGCTGCAAAGCGTCTTAAATTTTGTCAATCCCTATACGATAAAATAATTTACCTACTGATCGATTTCAGGTTCCATGTTGTGTTTTATCGGGGTGTTCATCGTTGTTGGAGAGCTAATTTCACACTCTCTAAGCTTACTCATGACGTGGACTCATATGAATCTCGTGACCACCAGTATAGCTTCGCTGAACATAGTTTCGTTGATCCTGTTACACTTTACTTCCCGCCGTCACGACGACCGAATGATGGTGTGTCATTATCACCGTACTGATAGCTTGGTAGGTCCCTACAGCGATTTTTTAAGAGATATAAACGAAACCGTGAATCAGGTAAAAAAAATCAAACGATAAATAAAAATAAAACCCAATTTATTTTTGTATCATCATTTGTTTTTCATTTGGTATAATATTGCATTTTAATGAAGCAAATACAAATAGTATCGATTACACTATTTTGATATATTATATTCTGTACCCAGGGACTAAGATATAATGGATTGGAAACGCAAGGTTTATTGATAATAATATTATCTATAAACCTTGCGTGTCTGTACCTAACCAAAAGTAATGTTATTATCATATGGATGATTATAAGATGAGTTCGATATTGATAAATCAATAATCAGTAATTTGAATAGGCCAACAATGAGTGAGCATAACTAATCACATCCTCCCCCTATATTTATGTTTTTCCCCTTTATCACAATTTTAACAAATTAAATAACGAAACATAATACATATTAACAAATATTATGTAAGCTAATTTAATCGTCGTCTCAAATATTAATACAATTAAATTAAGGATAACATCATTGTTTTTCTAGATTCTGAGCGGAACGATGAATGTATTGATTTTATAATGATGTGTGTTTTTGTTTTAATTGATTTATATTTATGTCTGTGTACACGATATGTAGTCGAAATCACGCTTCGATGTTCAACTTCGGTATCTTGTTCGATGGAAAAGTGAATCTAGTTGGTGCATTGAGGAGGTCAAAGTTTGAAATTCCCAGTAGTTTTTAAAACCACCAGGAAAAACAAAAAAAAAATAAGGTAAACAGGAATTTTTACGCAAAATCGGTTTTCGACAAAAAGAAAATGTCTACCGGAAAGTCAAATTAAATTTTTATGAGCGTTTGAAGTTAAAATGTTTACGACACTCGATTTCTTAAGTAGCAATTTCCTTGTTTTGTTGTAATTTAAAAACGATACTTAAAATTTACATTATATTATGTTTATTTTATCAATTCGCATACTTGATAAAATGTTGAATATTATATTTCGATACGTTTTGAGCTGTTTAGAAAAATTTTCAATTTTTTTAGTTTTTTTTTCTATAATTGTCTATAAAATTTTATTTATTGGGTCAAAATGCGTGAAAATTGAATACAAAGCTCCTAATATATTGTTTCAATTGCAGTTGAAAAATATTAAAAATACACAGGCACAATTTTTTTATAAGCATTTAAAGTTCTAATTAATTATTTTGTAGTGAAAAATTTAAAAAATGTTCAACTTTTATAGCCAAGGATTGAAAATTGAAAACAAGGTTCCACGTAAATAGGTAAATATATTACTTTATTCACAATGATATCATCAAGTAGTAACATCATAGGCTGACTGACCGTCAACATTTTTCTTATAATCAGATTAACAAATTTATAATAAATTATAAAGGCTAAAAAATAAAAATATTTTTCATTTATTATACGTGTAAAGCAAGTGACTATAAATTATAAATAAAAAAATAAAAATAATTTTTAGATTAGAACAAAAGTTATATTATCCGTCATGTCTTCATATTACATTAATCTGTATACAATCAAAACAGATTTATCAATATAATGTATATCCTGTGTGTGATAAGGGCTGGAGAAAAATATAAATCGGAGTTACTTGATTGTGAAGTGACACACACAGATATTGGTGTTGAAAGAAAATAAAATCGTTTTGCGAGTGTACCTGCGATCCAAATTAAATTTCACATTTTCTGTACAATTGACCGGCGTGCACGGGAGATATTTGTTCTATTTTTCCCCATTTTCGTTGTTTTAAAATATAATTTTCTTATACTATCGTACACACATGACACAACTCACACTATAATAATATTATATAAGTACCTGTGTATAATATTGTTATACCATTTTCAGGTCATACCCGTGTCGAGCTCAAGCACTTGCCAGTACGCTGACGATGACAAGTTCTATAAAAAAAAGCTCCAGAGGTGTGTTTTTGTCTGCTTGGCTCTGTTCGTCTTCTGTGATTTCAGCTGCGTCCACGTGTTCAAGAAGAGCGTACGTTGCATCTTCGCGGAATTGAACGTCAAGCCCGTGACGTACGAACAATGCGCGTTGTTGGTGACCGTGTTACAAGTAACCGAAAGGAGTGGTAGTATAATATGGCGACCGACGCAGCTGTTACTAAAACCCGCCTGTTTGTATTATAGTTGATAGTTACGACATTTACCGTGTTTCTGGTTGAAATGTATGGCCGGAGGAAAATCTTGTTGACATCGAGTCTCGTCATGCTCTTGGCGGCCACGGGTCTGGGGCTGGTTATTTTCAACAGTAACGCGATCACCTCAGTGAAAATACGTCATGTGTGCATTATGTCTGCGTTAGTTTTATACATTATAGGCTTTGCTCAGGGTACCGGCTCCATACCTTGGGCCATGCCGTTCAAAAACATTCAGCAAAATGTAAATAATCGTCAACATACGTCTTAATAGTTTTATTACCGCTTACTTACTACAGACCTACCTAACTATCTAAGTATTTTGTTTTAAACACTATAATAATACGTTTTAGCGCTTTACCCACCAACGCTCACGAACGAGTCGTTTTCGTTTGTCGTTTAACATTTTATTATTAGACGTTGTGTTATCAAAGATAGTATATAGGTACCTATTTATAATATGATATTGTTTAAAATATACATTTTAATTTTCAGGTCAGGAGTTTCACTCTAGGTTTCATAATCAGTGCTCATTTTTTGTTTTTATTGATCGCTGAATCTTGGTATATTAATGAGGAACAAATCTATTCGGCAAAATCGAACTTTGCGTATTGGTTAATGGTTTGTTGCTTTTCGCAATCTATTTTTATGTATACTTTTGTCATGAATATAAAATCATAATTATTAATAATTAAATATATTTTAATTTGTAAATATGATATTGAAAACGTAAATTCTTATCACCAGAATTGAAATTAAAAGTTTATAAAATTAAAATACCTATTAGGTATAGGTATATAATATTATTGAAATTGAAAATTGAAATGATGAAAAACTGAACATGACATACAACCATAATATTATAAAATCCTATCTGTTTCCAACTAAGTCAAATAAAAATACATTTTTATGAATATAATTTAATTATAATATTATATTAAATGGTTACCCGTTGGTTGTAAGATGAGATGCCTAAAAGTACTTAAGTCCAAATACACTCAAGAGTCAAGAGTCAAGACGCGTGTCGTGCAATATTGTGAATTTGTCCGCTATAAATAACAAATTAAAAATAATGTATTTTATTTTATAGTTTTACGAAGTCATTTCTTTCTGAGATGTAATTTTTGTATGAAAGTATTTATTACGTTTATGAAAAAAAATTTAAATTATGAAAAACAACAAGAATATAATTTATTTTAGAGTATTTTATATAATAATAAAAAAAGTCTTGATCATTTTTGTGGACTTTCGTCGTCGTGGATGGAATAATTGGACCATTTTTATGAGTATAAAAATAGTACTTACATAATAATATTTATTATTTTTATTTTTCGTGGTATCGTGGACCAGAGGAGGCACTAGCTGCTGTCGGAAATACCTATCCTTATATAATGATAGTGAAAATGCGATTTTCAATTGCTTAAAAATATTATTACTGTGCCCATAAATAAGACAAAAAAAAAACAAATGGAACAAAAATAAATGTTGACATAAAAAAAAATATAATATACCATTACAAAATTAATAGCTTCTTCGGTTTTCCCGGAAACCGTAATAATAATCCAATTTTAAAACAGCTCAGTGACCATAATAAGAGTGTTTTGACTTTCATTTAGTTTGTTTCTCTATCTATACATATTACAGTATAGTAGGTATAGCATGGTTCTGTGTCCTGTGATGGTACAACGATAGGTATACTTAGAAAATAACATTTATATAATTATATAAAATGAATAATAATGTTCTACTGTTATTATATTAATCAAAAAAGTGAAAAATATGTTTTCAATTTGTATTTATAAAAATAATAGAACCCTAACGCAGATGGCAGATGCGATGGGATATACAATATACTTACGCACTTTGTTGTCATATTGTGGACGACATTAAAAACATTGAATTGTGAATGTCGAGTCTAATATTTCCGTGTTCAATGAGGAAAAACACGCGAGTAACTTATTGTAAATTCAATTTGATTTCGTAACTTTTAAAGCGTTGCACAATCATGTATAACGTCTCTTAGCGTTTCGTCGTATGCAAATGCAGCATCACACCGCCCATACACTTAGGTACGCAAAATCCAGAGACATCCACGTGCAGTGCAATTTTCAAATCGTACCGAACTGACATACTATTTTGATGTAAATCACCGTCAACACTCAACATAATAATATAATTATAAGTTATAACGTTTCACCGTACTCGCGCGTGTTACTACTTGTTTATCAGACGAACACAACTTACTGTAAATAACTAACAGCGCAAGCATAATATTACTATGTATTTGTTTTTCGTTTACCACAGGCTGAAATCAAACACAGCCGAATCAAACGAAAGTAATATTTCTGTTAACGTGACAGCCATGTGTTTAATATTTTGACGTTCTATACCTTTTCAGTGCTTTGCCGTAAGTGAAAATCTATTTTTACGCAATATTATTGTATTGTGTAGTTAAATGTGTCACGAGTAATAATAATGTCGTATAACATCCGATAGGTACATCTTCTATATATATAAAAATAAGTGTACATTTTGAATAAATTTTATAACTCGAGATCCACCAAACCGATTTCGATAAAAATTTCAGGGCATATTAGGAATAACATGTAGAAGGTTTCTGTGTAGCTTGTACGCTGTGGAATAAGTGTTTCCGGAGTTATGGCCTCTTAAGTGCACACCTGGTGACATAGCCAAAAACAACAACAATGTCTATACAATTATTTTTTTCTATATATGTAACACATAGTAACCATTAAAAAACAAAAATTTCTATCGTAAATCTCAAAATTCCTGTTTGAGCACCTACCGGAAGTGATCACTTCCCTTTTTAAATTAGCCTATGACACTCACAAAGAATGTGGCTTTGTATTGGTGAAAGAGTTTTCGAAATCGGTTCAGTAGTTTCGGAGTTTATCCCGAACATACAAACAAACGCTATCATTTTATATATTAGTATAGATAAAAATGAATGTTTGTGTGTAGATTAGACCTCTGGGAAGAAGATAGGCTAATTTAAAAAGTGTTAGGCTTTTGTAATAATTGATTATATTAATCCTCCGTAGGTGAAAATAAGTAAAAATGACAAACTTGGTACAATTTTGACACTTTAGAGTTAAATCATACACTTACGTACAAACAGCACGGGGTCCTTGATCTACCGCAGGTAGATTGCCTACCTGATAATATACTGCTGCGAATCAGAATTTTTATACATGGCAACAGAAAAGTTAAGATAAATTTTGAACACCATACACTATACACCGAATATTAAATAACGAATTGAACAAAGTTTGAGTCATATAGAATTGGTACATTTAACGGGCAACGAAGTGCCAGCGGAATCAGCTAGTATTGTATAATAACTACACAATACTTACATATTTACGAGAAATATCGTTTAATAAAGAATATGCCATAAAATTTAAGTACCTAATATCATCAAACATCACAATAATGTTGTATTGAAATATACAAGTATGATTGTAGAAGTGATAGGAAAATAACAAGTCCTCCATCATAATATAGCGCGCTCACGTAACAGCGAGTAGATAGTTCGCGTTCGAATGTTATAAAGTATAAATCTATACCGCATCAGTGCCAAAAAATGAACCGAACTAAACATGTCCATGGGTGGACTGGTCCAAGGTGCTTTAAACCAAGTAGCTGTAGCACTCCAGCAGCCCCCCATTCGTGTTTACTGTTCATGATCCAGAACCAAATTACCACGTTCAGATCCTTTCTTAAATTTAACTCTTTAAAAGTGTCTTAAGAATCAAGACGTTTAAAACGCAAATGGTGTAATGACTATTTCTAAGTGACTAAAAACTCTCAACTCCGCAAAGTTCCAATACAATCTATCAATGCATAGTTTCTTCAGTCAAGACAACTGGCTAATTAATATTATTCATCACTTACGCATCGGTGTAACTAGTGAGGGGGAAGGTGTTAAATAGTCCCTCTTGGTTAAAATCCAAATTCATGTATAAGAAAAAAACTTTCATGTATTCAATCTGTAAAATAATTAACAATTATATAATATATATAATGTTGTGGATGGTACATGTACGAATTTATGTATATGAAGATAATCAAAACATACATCAGAGCGACTATGACCCAAAATAAATTCAGCCATATAGCTATAATAAATAAAGAAAAATAACTAGATTATCGTTACCTAATGATATTTTATAAAAAAAATATGTGCATCTGAATATTATAGTCGTTATAAAATATGTATTAAACTTATTTTATTGTTTTCATTATAATATTATGTTTTAGTTTTATTTTTAATGTCTGGGACACTTTTACTCTATGGTTTGTTTTCAACTTTGAATTTACAGGACTCCCTGTGAATGCTAAACTCTAGTGACGCTCATGATGTGGATGTGGTGGACTTTGCCCCTCAAATCTTATTTTACATTTTGGTTTTCTAATATTCCAGCCCCTGTAACTATTAATTTATAGTTAAGTCTATACACTTACTGCACTCGTTGCAAAATAATTGTTCACATGTTAATGAATGTGTAATAATAGGTATATATTTAATATAACATTTCAAACTTAAGATGAATAGAACGTATGAGTTATCATATTTAATTCCACGCGTATTCAGTACCTACGTTTGTATATTTTGTATAAAATAATAAGGGTGAGTTTACGGTAATCTTTTATTGTATCGTTATAATCAATTTTTCCTAAGTTTTTTTAGGGCACCGGTGAATCACGACATCCGTGACTCGAACCGATCATTCTATATTATTATACCGCACGACAACTATGAAACGCGTCCACATGCCCTCACAAATTGAATTACTTTGTCATCGTACATAATTAATTGATATTTAGATGGAGTAGAGATAATTTGATATTTTCCCTCAAGAACAGGAGTTTTATGCAAACTTTGGTAAGTATCTTCGAATAGGTATTGTATGGTTGATAAATTACATGCGCCTGAAGTCTGCTATGTATATTTAGTCAATATTGTTTTGAAATGATTTAGAATCACACGTAATATTATTAGTATTAAAATTATTCGTATGTATTTTGTAATATTAATGTCATATTATAATAATATTATAATGGCAGAATAAGAAGTCTTCAGAAAAACGGTAAGCACCTAAATGCAAAAAATACGTCGCAAATGATATCGAAGACGTATTTTACATGATTCGAAGACGATACGATAAACGTTCAAAAGTACGTTTTGTTAACGTTAACCTAATCGACGCAACTTTTCACATGTACTTACCAACTGGCTACTGTTCTACTACAATAATATGTAAAATGTAAAATTATTCAATGATACTAAACAGCTGATATGGCACTATGTCATTTTAGAAATACAAAATATTATCCGATTTTAAATTCGGTCATCATATTTCCATAATCTCTGATCAGAAATAATTCGAAAGATTCCAAAAATTATATCTCTACAAATTTATAGCGATTGTATATAATATTATGAATAGTATCCTTTGTAAAATAATAAATGATCTACGGAGTAATATTTTATATTCAAATTTTCAAAATAAATAGACGAGAACTCATAGCATAATACGTTATCATTTATGTTCGATATCACGTACAGTATTTCCATATAGTATATTATACTATATATATATTATTATTATATTCACCAAGCACCACAATAGTACACGTGATATAATTTCTAATTCTAAATGTAATAAAATACTTTACTGGTGGTTTTAAAGGATGAATTGGCTAGAAATTGGTCAGAATTAAATTGCATTTGACATTTTTCTTGATTAACCTTTTCATATTATGATATAATTTTGTAAGCTTATTTTCGAAAAATATCCTAATTTTCAATAGAAAAAAGTTAATGCAATAGTTATTTGTACATCCAATTACCTAATTATAACTATAATTTGGTATATAAATATAAATCCTTCCTGAAAATTGTAAGCGCAGGCGTGCAGTGTTTAAATATATATAATACGTATGTATATCGGTCAGTTTTAATACTTTATTGATATTGTAACTAATTCAAACAAATCAAGCAAAACGTCCTTAATTTCGATAAATAAATAAAAAAAAATAAAAAAAAAAATTTTAAAAACACACTTTTCCATAAAAACATTTAAAAAAAAATTTTAAAAATTGCACTAAAAAGACAAAAATAATTCTCTGTACTTAAAAATAATGAAAAATTTATTGATGAAAAATTTAAAAGTGTGTGGTGCATCATACAAAACATTAAAAGCCGAGCTAAGTCTCACATACACTTCTTTGTTCAATCCTGTTTATAAGATAGTGACTGGGAATATATGTCAAGTGTATGAGCACCACACACTTTTAAATTTTTCATCAATAAATTTTTCATTATTTTTAAGTACAGAGAATTATTTTTGTCTTTTTAGTGCAATTTTTAAAATTTTTTTTTAAATGTTTTTATGGAAAAGTGTGTTTTTAAAATTTTTTTTTTTATTTTTTATTTTCTACTTTTTAGTTGAAAGTAAATATTTTTATTAAACGTTTAAGAAATATGTTTGTGAAACAAAAAGAATCAAACTACTGGTGATTATGATTTATTTATAAATAAATAAGTTTATGTGGTCGTTAATTACCGTTGTTGCCATAGATATTATAATAATGGATAGGACACGCCTATACTTGCTTCGTAAGAGGTTGCGGTTTTTTTTGGGGAAGAGAGAAAGTTCAATATCTGCGAGAGATATTACGGCGACGTCGTGGGGACAATCCTTTTTTTTTTTTTTGGTCCATGTCTCAAAATGACAACGGATTATTGTATTGTCATCCAAGACCAAGGTCTATACCAATTTTCAGAATTTTTCATCTTCAAAAAGTGCCTCAAATCGAGCGCGCAAGATTTGATCACAGACAGACGTGAAACCAAACTTAAGAAAAGTGTTAAAAAGACATACATTTGGTACATTACCATTTAAATATTAAAATATAATACATTTTAATAACTATCCAACTGTTAGCTAATTATTTGGTGGATAATGAAAAATATTTGTTACCTACATTTTTTTCAACACGAAAAGATACCTCCAATTTAAGACAAGATGTAAAAACTTTCTTTTTGTTCGGCATACACACAAGTGAAAAATTGTTTTAAATCTATGCTTTTCAAAAATAACTCCATAATAGTATCCACTATACTCTGGTACATTATGATAAAACGTAATCTATATTTTACTAAAATGTTAAGTGTGTTCGTTTGTTGCTTCACACACTCGTGGTTTCCTTATGTCTTACCGCCGTTCCGTGCGCATTATACCTGACATTCACTACGATTTTTCTCGGTACAAGGTTTGGAATCGATTTCACATTAAATATTACTTCATGTACCCATGACTCCACGAGTTACATCGAGGAGTTAGTCGGTGACACATGGTGGTTTGAGATATAATCTCAAAGTTTAAGACAAATGATAAAAACCCATTTTTAACAACACGTATAATGGTATTAGGTATACATATATGAATATCAGAATATGTACGACACGCCCTTGGTGGAAATAATGTCATCGAAACAGTGATATCAATAACGTAATAATCGCGTAGGCATTCAAATTTCCCATATACCTACGTGGCCTTTGATGTAGTAGCCGTGGGCGCGTTACCTACACAATTTTAAATAGAACAATAAAACAAAAACAATTTGAATTTAATTAAAATTAATAAATGTATACATAATAATATTATTATATATAGGTACACAGGGTGATTCACCAATGCTCACTCCCATAGTTTCTTTTAATAATTAATTTATTACACTTATTTTCAGCTATCCGAGAACTGGTTACTCGTTAAGTAATACAAAAATCTCAAAAAAATGAAAATATGATCTTTATGTATACATATAAAAATTCCAAAAATCAGATTTTCAATAACTCCATTCTTGAAGAATCGCCCTGTATATAATTGAGGAATATGATTTTCTCAGCCGGTTGTGTACATACGTAAATGCCCCGTTCCCATAGTTACCCGTAGTTATTTTAGATAAATAATGTTAGTTTTCATTGTTTGCTCACTCATTATATTGCAATATAATATAACACACATATGGTGGTCACATTATAATGTATGCAATGCGCCAATGTGCATAGAATAAGTCGTCCGTTCTTTAACAGAAAATGCTTTTCGATGACGGCGTATAGTAATGGAATTTACATAGTCTTCGCCCTTACCAAACACATTCGCACTCGACTGCTATAACAGTAGCTATGTACGATATGTACAATAAACAATGTTTTTTTTTTATTTACTCACTTGTCGCAAGGGTTATATTTAGGTAAGTGCTGCTCAGGGATACCACAGCGCTGGCTTTGAGGTGGAGCGAGACCTCGGATTATAATTTTTTATAATGCGAGATCCAAAATGTCATACAAATGCATGAGGCTAGAGGCAGGGGCCCCGCTACCTGAGGCCTACTCTAAGAGATGGTATATAGCCACTATATTATAGTCTGTTGTAATTTATAAGTGGCTAAAATATAATGTAATCGATGTAGTTAAGCAGTGACACGACAATACATCGAAGTCATATAGTGACAGGTGTGTTACAGCCGTGTAATTTTGAGATAATAACAGAAGAGGAAAAATTTAAAAAATATTATAAAACAGAGAGTTGAAAGAAAAAATATATACAGTGATTAGAATTTTGGATATCTATGAGCGTATGAGATATCTGCAACATGTCCTCAATAAACGCTTTTGAAAATATCCGTTGACTTTGCCGCGTGAAACCCGACCACACATTGAGTTTAGAATGTAGATGGTATAACTTAACTTTACTTACATATTGTTGTAAACTAAAATTTTATTTTTGTGTATGATATTCCACGTACAATGCACTTAATATTTTCCATAATTTCCCTAGAACATGGTTATCTGTTACCTCCAAACTACGCGTGGCTTCCTTTGATATTATCATGTTTGGTGACCTATGCATTTTGTTTTACTTGAACGAATTCTGCTAAGACTAAAAGTACCTATGTCATAATTTGAAAAATATCAGTGAGAAATTGCATATTATGAAAACTTTGTTTCTACTGTTATTGTTTTATCATCATTGCTATTATGTGGGTATATAACTACTATGAGTAACCAACTATTTAGGTCTTATTATGATGCCTAAAAAATTAATGGTAGGTTAGGTTATATAACTTATGTTATTACAGATTTACGTCCATCACGCTGAAAAATTGATGAAAAATAAATAAATATAGGTATATATTTTGTAATATAGTTTTGGATAGTTTCTTTTACTTTTCACATGGATACTTTTTACTGAGTACAGATTTTTACAATTTTTCGTTACGTGAATTTAATCTTACATTCTTGGAAATTACTCGCCACTCGCCAGTGTTTCACTACGAAAAAGTCTGACCTATTTTAAGACATTAATAGATAACTTTTCAGGAAACTATTATTTCTATTGGAATACCTTTTTTGCAGTATACTATAACAAATATTTCAAGTATATTATTTGCAAAATTCAAATCGCTACAGGAATCACTCCAAATATGTCTCTGCGAAAATGTAATTGGACGATCACAATAATCAGCGCTATTAAGCCTCTATACGAATTAAATATATGGTCAAAGGTTTGTACCGACTATAAAACGATTTCCCCAAACTTTCGAGCAGTAGGTGTGACCATGATGGCGGAATATTCTTTCAGTGTTTATATAAAAAAATACGCTACGCCCAACCCCCCCCCCCCTCACCGTAGTCAGTATGGTCTTCAAAATGGTATCAACATTTTACAAATCATTTCCCTGCAGAATTCTGAAAACCAATTTTGCAAACATTTGTGTAAAAACTATATAATTTTCAAATAAATTAGTGTTTGTATGAGGAGGAGGAGGGCAACTTTTTAGTACGTCTCTGATTTAGCCATATGACATATTATTATAAAGACTGATTTTCCAATTTCATATACTTACTGATTTTCAATTAGTGGCAAATAATTTGAAAAACATTAGCACTAGTTAGGAACCGATTTAACTATGGCGGAGGACTTACGGACATAATACATATATGTAGGTACAATGTAAGGGGGCGTCTTTAACGTGAAGAGTGACACGAAAAGCCGTCGAAAAACATAATCATTTTAAAAGACGATCGAGTGATTTCTTTATTGAATCGAGCTATATTGTACCTGTAGCCGGTGACATTGGAATTTGTAGAAGTAGAACATTTTGAGGCTATGAGCTATTATCGTAGTCTGCAACTAAGTGGTGAGAAGAGCCGACATGATAAAGCACATGTATTATACAATATACACCAATAATTATAACGCGTGTAGTGGAATTTAATAATATACTAATATACATAAAACCTAACCTATCCTAACCTAACCTACCTACACTATAATATATCATAATATAATATTAATATGTGTATTATGGATGGGAATCAAATACTATATAGTCTGGGGAAACATCGGAAAACGATCACTATCTGAAACGTGAATACCGAGAAAATAATAATTCACACGGGAAATTGTATACGTACCAAAGGTGCCATAATAATTCACGACAGCGTGTTATGATAATAATAATATTATTATAACAGCTTTACTCTCCTCACATATCATCAGATATAAACATATTATATAGGTATTAGGTACGTCATAAAGTATCCAAGTGAAAAATAATAATCCACCAACGTATAAGATGACAATAATAATTAATATTACCTGTACTAGTTTCATTCTAATAGAATAAATTTTAGTTCACTTATAAGTTATAATAATAGTAATTATTATTATTGTTGTTGAAACATTTCGTCTAAAATGTACAAAACGAGCTTCATATCATATTTCGATTTGCTTGAGGCATACTATAACCGTGTAGCTGCGTGTTATTACGCTCTTATATTATAATAATTTATTGTGTTGTTTGCCTCAGAGAAGGACGCAAGCAAGTGTACTGCGGAGGCAGATAAATCTTAAATGTTGTTTATTTATTTTGCTATAACCGCTAAGGAGCTATTCGTGTACCTGCGGGAATTTGCAACTTTTTCTGAACCTAGGACGTGATCAATAACAGCTAATAAGATAATATAAACACTATATTATACGTACGCGTTTCTTGACATCCGAAACAGTGTTGTAGTTTGTATGTATGCTTGGCACCGTATGCTGATTCCTAAAATTCTTAAACGATTTTTTAGCAAATAAAATACAACGAAAAAGTAGGTATATATCCCTTTTGAATTGGTGCACCGTTGTAATAGGTATTATGCAATACGATTTAACATTAGGTATAATAATTTAAAAACTAGTCAAATATAAATATTATCAAATTAGTAAGTTGTAATAATATTCTTTAATTATAAATATTTTAAAATGGAATCGACCTTTGACATGTAAGATGCATTAATGTATTATTAGAACAAATTTGTGCGATTAACTGCTTTTTATCTGATATTTAGATACGAATAGTTAATTATAAATTATAATTACTTATTATTATATTAATTAATTTCTACTTGAATTATTTAAATAATATTTACATTTACTTACCTACAAATCATGCGTTTTTAGGGCCCGGCCACACTGTGGTATTTTCACCGTCAAGTCCGATCGGTTTTTACGTTACAGTCGCAGTATGGCTCACTAGACGTAAAAACAGTGGCTGTAAAATTGTTCAGACTCGACAGTCAACGGTAAAAATACTGCAGTGTAACTGGGCCCTTATTTCTTATTATAACATAGACTTGTTTGGTAATTGACTCTAAAGCTGGTCATAAAAAAATTATTTATATATTAAATATAAGATTCCCTATGGAATAAAACTTAAAATTGGAATTTTTGTTTAATGTTTGCTGAAATGTTAGTTGGTGAATAGGTAAGTAGTAGGTTTTTTCCTAGCAATTATAAAGTAGTTGGACACCATTGCTAATAAGTATTAAAATAATGTTTTCTCGCTTTAATTTCTTATTTGAATATTAATTAATATATTATATTCAATATGAAAGTCCAAACATAAATTTGAGTTATTTTTGATACGATATCAGTACATATATTTATAATTATTTATTAAATGTATTATCTAAATATTATAGTTTAGCTAAGAATATTATTTTATAGTACCAACAAAATATAAGTACCTCCCAGACAGCAATTGTTGTTTAATAATATTATTATAACATTATAATAACGAATAATATTAGTATAACGTTATTATAATACTATTATAATATTATCATTACAAAATTCTGTCGGGGCTATAGTTAAATGCATTATTATACGTTAACAACACAATAAAATAACAATATACAAGGACCTATTTAATACGCCTAACAATTAATCAAAGTGACTTGATAATATATTAAGTTTAAAATTTAAATATTGTTTCTACTGTCTGAATTGTAAAGTGTATAGGGTTGTTAATTTTGGAAGGTGTGTACTGTGTAGGGTTTCGTTGGAACCGATATATTACTGTTGAATTATTGTGGTCTATCTACGCCCAAAACAAAATGTATGACTACATCACTTATCCTAAAGTATTGTTATCTATGATAAAATAACAATTATTTTGCATATCAAACCATTTTTATTTTATAACTTATTATATTATGTGAACTAAATCCTAGTTGGATGATGTAATGATACTCTTATATTATTTTTTCTGAATATTTTATTATAACGAACAAATAAAATAATGATTGGAATTTCAAATAAAAAGTATATTTGATAAAAATAAAAATAATTATCAATAATACGACACCTATGATAATCAGTAGTGAGGTTTTTGAGAAAATTTCAGGCGTGTGGTATTACGGCCGTCCAACCCATAGCTATAAATAAATATCATGATAATACATTGTTTTATTGCGATCGCAATATATGATTCAGTATTTGTGACTGTGTGGAAACTGTCGAAAAAAAATTGTTAGCCAAATGTTGAGACGTCAATAATATAAAACGGTTGTGAATTTTGGTGGGGTATACAATATTCTATTATGTAAAGATATTCATCATATAGTATGTGTATATATATGTTAGGAGCTGAATAAAATAAATGCATTGATATATACCATTACTCACTATATTTACTCACCACTCGGTAAGACAAAATGTGTTTCCCCAATTTTTCGTCTCGAGTCTCCCGAGAAAAGAGGAAAACCTTGCAGTGGCTTTGCGGCGACGACGAATCTTGCAACCAACTAGGTATCTCAATTGACAACGAAACAAGTGTTATTTAAATTTTAAATAAGTTCATCGAGGTGGTTCGTGCTCACGTTAACTTTATAAAATGAGTAAAAGAAACCAAATTCAAAATTATTTTACAAAGCGTCAAAAGGTATGTGAAAAATTACTGATTATTATTATGTAAAATGGTTATAATACAAATTTATGATGTGGATAAATAATTATTAATTACCATACAATATATCTATTAAAAAGTACTACTTTATTTATTTTAGACTGATGATGTCCCCACTGTCCAAACACAAGTAGATATTAACTTACCATCTGATCAGGAAAGTTCTAGTATTGTGCAAACTAAAAATTTAGAATATGAAAATAAAAAATTTAATGCTTTGTATTTAAGTCCTATAATATAAAATAATTTTATTGAAATTTGCGGAAAATTATACAGGAACAAATAGTTGAAAAAATCAAAGTGTTTTTCAGTATTGGTTGATGAGACAACTGATATATCTTGCTTTGAACAATAATTATTATCATTTTGTGTGCGATATTTGGAGCAAAGTAGAGATGTTAAAAATAATGATAACAATCAAATTTTATATTTTTAACGTAAAAATGACAAGTGTTTAGTATCTATATTTAAAAAAATGTTGGATCAAATAGTTGTCAAATTAATTTTGCTGAGAAGCAACAATTTCTTATAGAATTTTTAAGAAAATTGGAGAAGCGTTAAAATATTGACACAATTAAAGAAAGTGAATACCCACTGAAGATTGAAATAATATTCTGCAGATGTCCCTTCTTTTTATTAAATAATTACCAAACCGAAATAAATAAACTAATCAAACGATCACGCCATCGCGGATCCATCAAGATGAAAATAATATAGCGGAGGGTAAACTGACATTTAATGACGAGTAAGAAATAAATATATAATATTTGTGAATGATGCCATAATTTCTGTAGTCATTTGGCATTTGCCATTCTGGCTATTTATTGTCAAGAATTGAATAAAATCGAGGAGATCGTTTTTGGTAACAAAGCCATCAATTGTAAGTCAAGCGTGAGTAACTTTTAACTCGAGGGAAAATAAACACAATAAAATCCGCCAATATTACATTATTTTTTTTTCTTTAATAGTAAAATACAAAAAGATCTTCTTTGAACCTTTAAATTTGATATATTTTGTAAACAAGGAATATAAGAATGAATTTTAATTATTATGAAACATATTATTGTATTCTTATTCATTCACTGCGAATGAAATTTTACGTAGGTGTTGGCGCATTTTATAACCACATACAGTGTGATTCACCAAGCATGCTCGCCCCCTTTTTTCTTATTCAATAATGCAGTTATTCAAAATCTAATTTTTGGAATTTTTAAATATACTTTAAGGTCATATTTTAAAATTCTTGAGATTTTTGTAATACTTAAGGACTGTGGAGATACAAACTCCCGTTTTTCAAAGAAATAGCCTCTTATTCTTGAGAATAGCCCTTTTCAACTGTAAATTATACAATGGATAATTTTTCTGAAATTTTTGACGTATCAGAATCAAAATCCGTAAGAGTAGTTTTTGAGTTATTTAACTTTATTTTCATAGGATAAAAGGTTCATGGTATAATAAGTTTATAAAATATGGAGGCTATGGTGATTTAAAATCTGTAGTTATTAATATTAATCCATCAATATTAAAGATTTATAAAAATGGCCTATGTATAATAAATACTAGGTCTGGTTTTACGTCTATTTTATATTTATGTCACAGGAAATTTCTTAAGTAGTACAAAAAAATTAAAGTATTTAAAAATATGGTCTATGCAAGGATATTTAAAAATTACAAAAATTATTTGAATAAATTCATTATTAAAAGAAAAAATTTGGGTGAGCATGCTAGGTGAATCACTCTGTATATAAGCTGTTAGTCTTATTAGTTATTACTTATTAGTAACAATTTATTATTATAAAGATTTATCTATTTTTATATTATCTAATATGTAACGAGAAAGCTGGATCTCCTATATTATGAAATATAAAAATATGTATATGTAATAGGTACCCCCAAAAAAAATGCCTAGGTACCTATTGTTGTTCTGCTTGTAAACCTTCGTAGTTAATAGGTTCTTACGTCGTACCTATACGCTTTTATATAATATGTAATCGATAAAAACAATATGATCTCAAATAACCGCAATTACAACCTCAATATTGACTCTAATCTCGTTATTGAGAAGTAATTATTAAGAACATGGATAGAACGTAAATAATGACCATTGGACCATAGAAAGAGAGAGTGTATTAGTAGTTGATCTATATCAATTGTACGACTGACTTAAATGTACTACCTATAAGTATTAAAAATAACCAGAATAAAACTTCTAACTGTACTTAGTAAAGATTGTATACTTAGTGTTTTAGTATGAAAACCACTAATTTCAGAAACTAGTAATATAATCTTGATAGATTTACTGTTACGACAAGATTGAACTACAGCCAGTAAAAACATGATTGATATTTCAAATTCATTATTTTATTTTAATTATTACATCTACCTATCATTGATCGAATTTAAATTTAAGTTACTGAACACTATTCATATTGTAATAACGTAAAGGATATCAATATAACATGTCAATTATAGTGGAAGAGCATTCAGTTTCTTATTTTCTTATAACTTATAAGCTATTAGACTTGGATTTTGAACACTAAAAAATATATTGTTCAGAAACAAAATATAAAACCAATTTAAATTTCATTCGGTGAAATTTTTTTTCTAGTAAATAATTTCTCTGAAGTGAATCTAACATTTATCATTCTATCAATAGCTTTACTATAATCTTCTTTTACATTATATATACATAGATATACATATATATATATATATATATATATTTATATGTATATGCATATGTATATGTATATGTATTTAAAAAAAACTATGTAAAATATTATGGATAATAGAATTTAATATACCTAACTTAACATAATAATATTATTGTACTTTATTGTTATTTGATTTGTATGGCAAATCATATTCAAATATAATATCATCAAACAATAATAATATATTATTATATTAAATCAAATAGTTATACTTCAACCCCGGTCGATACTCACAACCTTTAAAAATGTAATATTATAGTATATTATATACATTTATCTAGTATATATATATATATATAATATTAAATTGGTATATATACTATATAGATATATTATTATTATTATATACCCGTAAAACATATACCTACACACAAATTGTAATTCAATAACATCACAAAAGCAATATGTCAAATATTAAAATATCAACATAATACCATGCATGGAAAAATAAAACGAGTAATTTCAGGTATGGAAATCCTGTCAGCCAATATCGCCAGTATTTGGATTATGCATTTATACATTTTATGCATAATATACAATACAAATCTAATCATTTCACTATTTATATACCCTTGAATAATAGTTGTCAATCACCGAGCTCAATTTCACCCTGACAAAAACATACTATTCAAAATGTTCACACTATATAAATCTAATCTCATTTTTCTTCACAGTAAAATATTACATTATATCTCAGAAAATCGTATTTACAGTGAAGGAGATAAAATATGTGCATAGGAGAAATTTACCGGTACATGAGTAATGATATAATCGCCAGTTTACTTTATATTATGTATCTACAATTCTACATCATATCATAACAATGGCACATTATAAAAATTTGATTTTCCATAGCTATATGGAATAACACTTGTTATTTGGTCTATAACAACTTTGTGGCTAGATATTATGTTAAATTTTCCGGGGGGGTCAGAAGCCGCATATATATTTTTTGTTACGTTTTTAAATTTTCAATAATGCAATCACGATAACACGGCGAGTTGTATAGGCAATTTAGCTGCAAGCCCGTCGTTGGGTCCATTTTTCCAGTATCTCATAAACCACAAACATAATTCATAATAATATTATAATATTCAAGCCTGGGCATAAACGAGTTAAAAAGTTAAGTTAATTTTAACTTTTTAACTTAACTGATTTTTATTGATATAAACTTAATAAATAACGAGTTACTCAAATTAGTTAATCAAATCCAAGTTACGATCATTTATAAATAATTAAATAATATATAATATAATACAATTATTATTGATGATATATGTTGCATAAACATTTAATTTTTATTATTTTAAACTATATTACTGGCTTTTTATTAATTCTAAAACAAAATTTGTTCATTACCGTAGATTTATGAAAATATTAGTTAAATAAGTTTAAAATATAGTTTCCAATTTTTTTTAGTTTTTTTTCTATAAATATCAATACAATTTTATTTGTTGGTTCAAAAAACTTAAAAATGTAATACAAGTCACCTAATATATTTTTCCAATGGCAGTTAAAAAATGTTAAAAATTGATATACATATTATAATATATATTATAAATACAATTTTTTTTATAAGCATTTAAAGTTAGATTTCTGACAAAATTTTGTAATTAAAAATTCATAAAATGTTCAACTTTTATAGCTAAGGAATCAAATTAAAAACAAGGTTCCATATAAGAGGTTATTTTGTAAACAAAAAATCTAAAAAATATTAAACACAGTTTTGTTTTATAGTTATTTTATGTTCAAATTTGGATGAAATTAAATATTTAAATGATAAAGAATGATTTTAGATTTGTGTTATATTTCAAAACTATTATTCGTGGGTAGGTACTTGAAAGTTCTAAAGTATATTATTATAAATAAACAAAATAATAAACATATAATAATAATTCAACTTAACCGGCAACCGTATTAATAATAACAATATAAATATAGGATAAGATGTCCTAGCCCCTAGGCTGACAAACGGTCTCCGCTCAAAATCTTTTTTTCATATACAATAATATTATATCATTGAATCTAAATTTAACACCATTCATTACAGTCCCCGATGTTTAACCTACTATAAAGCATAGTGACACCCACGTATCTTTTTTTTTTTCTTAGGTTAGGTTAGTAATAATACAATATTATTTAAATATGAATTCGATTACAATACTTCATGAGGTTAATAAATAATAATATATTCTTAAAACAAAATGTACAAAACAGGTATTTGTTGAAGTTCATTTGAATTGAATATCTACTACATAAGTACTTTGAAGTAATAGGTAGATAGGTACTACAAATTACAATGCACACTGTTCATTACTCATTAGTAAGCTTCCTATGTAAATGTTTAATTTGATTGAGAAAATTTATAATTTGTTTATACTCGTTTATAGGTTTGTAGACATTTTCAGTTAACTATTGGAAAATAATATTATAATCGGATAAGAACTAAGAATTAGTTTAGCTGGTTCAGCCGTTTAGGTGCATCCTTCTACTAGAAGGTCTACCGGTAGTTGGTATCCAACATAAATTACTTGAAAACTGCATATTAAAATGTATGGTAATCTACAGTATAAATTATCAAAAACACAATTTAAATTGAAAACTTCGTCCCACGAATATTAATATTTAAACTATTATTCTCAATTTGTACTATTGTCTATTGACCTTAATATGTAAATTATTTTTCCCCGTCGATCCCAGACAACTTTGTTTAGCTTATTCAGTTGACTAGTAGCTACAATGTGTACGTACATTTTCGTTGTACAATCAATCTATGTTAATTAGTTTATACGAAAATAGAAAATAGAATATAGAAAATAATAAATATTCAACTTCCATGTTCTGAGATTACATCCGATCAAAAACTATCAGATAACGTCATTTGTTGTTGTATATAATATTTGGTAGTTTAATATTTAATATTTCAGTGATGACAAAATAATAAATTATCTAACTAATATTGAGTAATAAATGAATCCGTTTTGAACTCAAATATTATTATAATAGTTTGGTTGCATAAAACAAATAATTATTTATATATTTCCAAAACCATAATTATTTATGTTGATTTAGGTAGACAGTAATGATAAGGCATATTTATAACAATTTCTCAGATCTAGTCAAGAGTAATAATTGGGCCGTTCCTTAAATGGAATCATTTCCTCCCATCCATAAAAAAACATCTAAGAACTACCTAGTTTAAAGTCAATTTAAAATGTGAGGTCTGGTATTGACCAAATTATATAATACAGTTAGTTCTGCTTAATATTATCTAGGATTGTAGAATCTAATATTAAAAACCTTATCATAATATGTTTATTAAGTACAAACAACCAAAATTATTAGGTACATGTACTTATTATTGTGTTAATTGTATACAATTTACAAAATTTATCAGTGGTCATAAAAATTTGTAAATATTTTTCAATTAAAAATGAAGGCTAAACCGTTTAGTACAAAGTTCCTGGTAAGTTTTTTCTTATAACAACCTAAAAATTTCAAAAATAAATATAATGAATCTGTTCAATAGATATTTTCAGTTGGATTTTTATATGAAAAATAACGATTTTAGTTATTTTGCTTTAAATTTTTAATATTAAAAAAAATGTACGTAAGCACTGGGAACTTTGTCACTATGTATATATCTTTACTATACACACAATTATATTTTTGAGATAGCCGTTAACTAATCAATAATAAGACGGCAAGCTCGCGACCAGAAAAATCTTGCACACACAATCATTAAAATACCGATTAATTATATTAAAGTCTCCATCAAACAAAAAATAAACACGGTATGGCAAAATGATTGGAATTCTATCCCACCATCCAACAAATTAAAAATACACGAATGATTACAAATTCCTCAACACTTTAAAAGGCGATAGAAAATCGTTTTAACAAAAGCAAGAATCGTTCATTCATTACTAACCCACGCATTCCTCATAAGTCATATTAGGTAAAGATCCTGCAACCATTTTAAATAAATGCCTAGTTAGTAGTTACTAGTATAGTTGACTTAACCATTCAAAATGTCATTTAAGAATGCCCAGAATTTCAAAACATATAAAATACCTTATCGATACCAGAAAACCTAAAAAAAATCCCTCAATAAAGACAACAGCACAAAAATCCTAGTTTTCTTAACCAACATTCATATTGCAACAAACTTTTGATTATTATTAATTTTAGTATAATGTAAGAACTTTTGTTTTGAAGATTTAAATTTTACATAATATACACAAGTCTCGTTACTCAATTTAATTTTCAGATATTTAAATAACTATATTACATTGCCATGAACCAAATAACACAGTAGTGCGGTACACCGGTATTTACTTAAAAGTTAATAACAGATACCTAGTATAAATGCATAATATTATAATATATGTGATTTATTTTTGGAAATTATTAGTTAAGCCTATCGTATTACTGTTGATGAGAACTGGATGAGGTGTAGATGTGAATTAACTTGCGTAGACTAGTTAATTATTAAATTTTATTTTTAAATGCTTTAAAATAAATACATATATTTAAACTGTAAATGTTATGATATATTAATGTTCAGATTAGCGAGTTCTAAGTGTTTAGAAAATAATCGATGTGACTCGTTTATTTTCTAAGTCCAAAAAATAATTTCATAAATGTGACTAGCGTGAGCCGTGAAGGTACTCGTCCTGGTTTCGTCAGATCACGTCTGAATATGGGCCATTTGGGGCTCTCCTACGCCTACCCTCTACTTCTCCTAGCTCTCATACTCAAGAGTAACGGATGCGGCGTCCATGCACAAGGTAGGTACTCGGAAATGATCACTGGCCATGCTCAGATACGAGTGTGCGTCCTGTGCAGCTGCATTTTTGATCATTTGCTATGTAGTTTTTAATTATAAAAAATTAATTATTTTATATAATATTCTATAGTTTGATTTGTATTAACAGATTTCATAGGTAAAATTTATCAGTGTCGTATCCGTACACATGTACTCATTATGCTTGCGTGGTCTGGTGGTCATCCGCCATAACCTCCCACTCGTGCACCTTTACTGCTTTGTTATTGTTTTATCTTATTTCTTAGAATCGTTTTGTCCTACGATTAACTACTTTCATAAATCCGCTATTCGGTATTTTAATGTGTAGGTACTAGGTATGCATTCTCGTAATCGGTATTCTAAGAATATCGTGATAGCTACGCTTCTCTTACGCACGTGGGCCCTGCAGAGGTCAATATAGTCATATAGTAATTTAAAGTAAACTCTCTTATTATACTATTATATTTTAGATACCGAGACGCCAGTCCACAGCATATGAGAAAAATTAATTATTAAATAGTTACAATTTGTTAGTTGATTTATTTATTATTAAATAGCCTAAAAAAATTGTTCGACAGACTGTCTCCGTTCATAATAAATTGTTTTTCTTTTGCAATAATTTATTATCATTGAATTCAAATTTAACACATAAATAATTCATTACACTATTATACAGTGACCTAAGAAACATAACTGGGTAAAAACTAGGGGTAAAACGATATCTCCCCCTCGCAAAAATTTCAGGGGTTAATGTCCCCCCTCCCTCACTGAGTTACCTACTCAACGTATAGTATAAGCATGATGTAGGTACAATCGACACTTACAAATATACAGCAGAGCGACTTCCCCGAATTTTTTTTTTAAGTAGGTACACAGACAATAATAATATCAATTTAAGTTGGAACCATGTGGTACCTATCTATAATGATAATACACTTTTTACAATCAATCATATGTAATTTTGATGTTCAATGCTCGATGTTTAAATTAAAAATAAATTCTAATTGTGGTTAAAGGAACTTTTAACCACCAATAGGAAAACCTATATATTATGTAAAATGTTAACAATTATTTTTTTTTCGTTTATATAATTTGAATAAAGATCAATAACAAGCCCGTTATAGAAATACAGAATGATACTCCAATCTCTGAACTCCGATCAAAATCATTTTTTGTATGCGATGATTTATTATTTTTATAGAATTTATAATAATATTAAATTATACAGCTACCTACAACTGGCTATTATTGGTTGAAGCGAGATAAGAACAAATACTAAAAACCCAATCTTTTACTTCTGTTCGAACCTATTTTTTTTCTTCTTGACAATAAATTTTCATTTCTCACATAATATATTGACTATTTATTCAAATGAGAACCAAGTTCCCAGATTCAGTCAAATTAATTTCGAAGAATGGAGTCGACAAGTAGGTAGGTAGGTAGTATATACGTTAGCATAATACTTCGACAAATATTTTTTATATATTTTACTTTTAAATTACAGACGGTATACGGACTACGGACACTGAAAATTATAATCTTATTTATATGGAAATTGTATTCAAATAAACTTTTTAATATTACAATATGTCAAAATAAATATATATATATATATATATAGGTAGGTATCTTAATATCCAAATGTAGGATGCACTTGAATGAAATATCAACTTCCTACAACATACCTAATATATATTCCAATATATGTATTTACCTACCTATAGTAATTCATTTATTTTTTGTTTATATGCTTATAATTGTTTGTACGAAATAGCTATAATTGTATAAATGTGGTTGTTTGACACGAATATAATAATAATAGTACAAAGATAGGTATAGCCTATGTCAGGAGTGGGTATATCTTATAGACTGTTAAGAATCCGCGATGAGCCAATAAAATATAATTAACAAAATTTGTTTTTATTTTGCACGCCTATAGGCTGTAAAAGTGACCTAACAGCCTCTGAAAATTCGTTGGTCCGAACCGGTATAAAATTATCCCACATTATCCCGCACTGGGATAATGATCCATGTCAATGATCAAGCACGGATCCAGAGCACTGGTCCGGGGGAGGCCCAACGCCCCAACAACACACATCAATATAATATATTGATTATAAATATTAAATACCGTATTAAAAATCAATAGTAGTATCCCGTAGTAAGCCCTCATATGTCTTGGGAGGGGCTATAGCAACCCTCCCCCCCTCCTTCCTAGATCCACCACTGACCACTGCCAATGATATTATGGCGCAAACATCCGGTGCGTTTTTTTCACACCGGTTTTAGTGAGCACATTTTTGTCTGTCTGCTGTCGGCAAAACCTTCAACCCGGCGCTGGCCCCTGAATGGCTGGGTATACGAAGGATTGGGAAGGTGTAGAACAGCTTATTAATATAGAACTATTTTTATTTTTGTAGAACGTAGGTACATACCTTCAATATTTTTTAATGATCCGAAATCTCAATCATAGCAAATAACAATCAACAAATTAATAAAACTGACACATACACTCTGTCACGCTGTGTACCTGTGTAGTAAACAACATTATGTATTTATGTAGAATGTAGACGCTATACCCCTTTTAAAATGAGAAGCCACGCGCAAAACCGGTTTTGCTATGTAAATCTGGTGGTTTCTTATTTTTGACGGGGTATAGATGCATATGTCATTTGTGTACAATTATACACCAGCTGTTATATATTTACCTACTTAGTACTTATCCTTACATACAATCGTAGGTAATACTAATCAATTAAATATTAAGTAGGTACCTTGGTGCAGTATCTTACATATGAATTACGACATAAGAAGATAATGTACTCAGTGTGTAGACTATAGACTACAGAGAATACCTACTTACTCTGAATTATACAATTTACACATGTTTAGAAATATAAAAGTCTGACAAACAAAACAAATTTAATATGTAAATATAGGTAGATACCTACTCCTATTTTACAATTCTAAACCCAATTTATTTAAAACAGAAAACCAGTGATACTAATGCAAAAAAGAGTACAAAAATAAAACTTTATACAGTTTTTACTAGATATAACTGTATAAAGTATTAAGCTTTCCAAGGAAAATAAACAATTTGTATTATGTACCTGCTGTTTTTGAAAATAATCAGGAACGATGTCAGTTCATAAAAAAACATCCTATCACATACGTTTTGTCACTTCTTTAACACTTACCTTTAGTTTTTCCTTGCTCTTGTGAACTAGGTCATGAGAAAACTGAAAAAATAAGCTATTCAATGTACACTATCCATATTCAATAACTACTAGATTTCCAATTGTTGAAGAGGAGTAGGGTTGGAAACTCTTCAAGGTCAAAAAACATGCCTACAGAAAGAAATAAGATAAAATAACCAATAGGTTATACAAAAATACATCCTTTGCTTCATACAGTATATCGAAAAATATTAATTCAGAAACTCACCAAACACATACATAATACCAATTAAATTTTTTCAATACAAAATGCATAATTTCAGTAATTTGTGTTCATAAAATGCCTCTTTGTACTATGATTTATTTTTAACATTATGTGTTGTTCATGTAACTAATAGAAGTCAACCGAGACAACTAGGTACTCTAAATGTTCAATTGTCTGTCCTATAACAATTTACATGCTTACATAATATCTCGTATAATATATTGTAATATCTTTACTTTCATTAATTAAACTTAAAAAAGATGACATGAGTCATAAATACAGAATACTACAATCTCCTTCCAAAACACATATAATTATAATATAATAAATATTTGATAAACATAAAAAATATATTAAGGCCAATAGAATTGCTCAGAATTAAAAATATATTTATTTAATTCAAGCAAAACCTTAAATATATATAATATTATTACATCTAGGTAAATTATTTTGCTCAAAGAAATAAGAAAATATTGCATTATACTTTTCTTATATCTATTATTACAAAAATACACAAAATAGTTTAAAGACAATAAGTGAACATTTTTCACATAGCTCAATTACACTAATTGTTCAACTATAACGTCTTATAAGTTATAATACTTAAGGTAAGAAAAAAAACACAGGAAGGAATAAAATACATTACGCTGTATCATGGACATAGTTGAATTGATCTCCAAATTTGTCTCGAAATTTCCTCTGATCCATACCATCCAAAATTTTAGCAACTTTCTTCACAGATGATCTACAAGTATAATTGTTATATAGTTAAATAGTTATATAATTTACTGTTTATACTACCGTATAAGCAGTAAATTTTCCAAATTATTTTATTGACATTTCAATAACAATAATTCTTTGTAATACACTAATACTTTACTAAGAACCTAAATGTACTGAATCATTTGTATATGTTATGGCTAAAGTCCGAAACGCGGCTAAAGTGCAAATTATCCATACTACTTGGTTTAAGTACACTCAAAATGTAAAATCATAGTTTCGTACATTGACCAGTTATTTTGTACATTAGCCATTGATGGATGGATGAAGTAACTGGTTAGAAAAAATAGACAAAACCTGGTATATTATATTTTCAAAGGCACTCAATGTAAGATATGAAATTCTTATGGTGCTGTTTTTATGATGTGAAAAACGTCCAAAGATAAGATGACATTTTATAAGTTTTACTATAGTAATAATAATAATAAATGACAGAAACAATACACCATAACACTATCTCTCACCAAACCCGCTTATTTGGCAATCATTTATCGTAATCGTTTGATGTTTATTTCCCAATATTAAATTTTACTTATTTTATATTACGATTTATAACCTAACCTATACGAGTATAACGTCAGTTGAAATTGAATAGTGTTTGGAGTAAAACGTGGACGTCTGCACTCTGCAATATGATGTGTTCAAAAGACAATTTTTACGTGTGTTTTAATAAATTAATTGCGGGAAAAAACCAAAATTTAATTTAATTATATCAAAAAAAAAATTCCGAAATAATATTAGAAATTAAAAACGCGAAATCAAACAGATTACCGACTTATATTAATTAATTTTATTGAAATAAATATATATTATGAATATATTAATAATATTATACATTAGCCATAACAAGAAGATTAAAGTTACTTTAGCCGGATAATGTACCTATAATCTATTTCCTAAAGTTTTTATTCACAGCTAAAGTTTGAAATTGGCTAATGTGCACATTATCTAATTTCAGACTTTAGCTGTAACATTATACTTTAATATAGTATATTATACCACTATCGCAAATTTAACACTTCACCACTTTATGCCAATTTGTAACCATTGTTGACTTTTATATTTGATAACTGGTTATAAATTCACAATAAAATTCAAAATTACTTTTTGAACACTTTTTTTTCCAGCCGGGCACGTGGAGTGTCCTGTTCTTTTTTTAAATTTGTCAGATTTGAACTTTGTTTTCGGTTCTTTCTGCTTCCTTTTTTCGGCATTGTAAGATCAACCCCTGTTTGACGCTACACAGATAAATAATTGTCTACATTAAAATATCTATACAAAAAATAATTGCACATCAAAGCTATAAAACACATTCTACCTGTATATCTCTAAGCAGCTGTGGATCTTGCCACTCAGGTACATTCTGTTTTTTCTCTTTTTCCAAAACTTCTTTGTTTTCCGGATCGACAACTCGACCAAGCTCATCTCTCAGTACAATTCTTCCATGAAATGGACACTATACAAATAATAAAATATAATAACTAAAACGTATAAGTTTTAATAATTGTATTTAATTTACCTTAAAACGGTCTTCTCTTGGGCATAATCTACCGCTTGGCAATGGGGCTCTACACTGTCTTTCTACTCTTTCGAATTTTCCAGTAAATTCGATAACTCGTGTGCGTAAATTTTCAGATCCTCCTGGCAGTACAATACCGTCACAGTCAGTGTCCATTACAGAATTCGAAGTCCAAAAACTATGACCATCTTGATTTGTACTGAAAAAAGCGTGAAATATCTTTTTTCATAAACAATCATAATTGAAACTTGAGGATTTATAGAAATCATTTATATAAAATGTTCTACCTATGAAAATGGTAACAGGTGAATTTGTTTCAAATATAATATAATTTATTAGTTAATCATCAATTCTATGAATTGCCGGGGCAGCCCCATATCCTTAAATAGCAAATTTTAGTATTAATTAGATTGATTTTAAGTTAACCGTGCAGAATAATAGAACAATTTCATATAGGAGTAACTATGGTTAAACATTTTTACTATAATTGCTATACATGCAAATTATTCTATAATAATTTTTTAATGTTTGATGATGTAACCCACTTACTTTTAAAGTGAATTATTCCCTCTATTATTGTGTAAGGACGTGTTGTTTTGTAAAAGTATATGATCATTAATAAAATGTTAATTAATGTATACAAATTATCTATCCAAACTATAACTATTCGATATCTACTGGTTAACTGTTTTTATATTATTTAATCTTCTTCTTTTTATACATAAAAATGATTGTGTTTTTTAGTACTCGCTAATCTAAAGCAGGACTACATGTACAATTAGCACCAAATTGTGCAATTATGTTCTATGAGACTCTGGCTTTTTTGTTCAACCTATATACTTTATTATAGGTTGGCTATATGGGGAGGCCCCACAGTAATTTCGTTTTGAATCAGGCAAACTGAATATTTTTTTTTGTTTATATATAGGGTTGCTATTAGTTACAGAAATAGAATAGACTTATATAATAATATAATCTATTAACATAAAAATAAATGTTTTTTTTGTAGAATTATGGCTATTATATACTCAAAAACTAGTCGACCCATTTTGATGAAAATTTCAGATTGTTCTTGGATATCAGTAAAGTTTAGATAGCATAGTTAGAACCATGTTTGTAAGCATGCCAACAGCTACTTCAAATCCACTACAGGCAGATGTCCATCATGGTAAAATCAGTTCACAAAGCTAAGTATTCCGTCGACCGTTAACACCGGTTTTCTCAGAACTCAGTCACACTATAACCAAGACACACCTAAATAGCACCGTATTTTATATTTGTTCATGCTTTCCCAGGTAAAGTCAGGTTAAGCAGCTAGTATATAAACATAATATAATAAAAACGAAGTATAGGGTGCGACCTATGAGAAATGCATGTACTTAAATATTGATATTCAATTAATTATTGAATTGTAAATCGTAATTTATACCACAAATAGGAAAAAATGAATGTAACCCAGACGCTAGATTGATTAGAAGTCATAATACACGAAGAATGTGTACAATAAATGTGCACTGGTATTAAGGAGTATTTTATGTAGTGTAAAATAAATAATATAATCATACTAACGGTTCGAAGAAAAACTATGGACGATAAAAATACACAGTGTTAAGAATCGATGGCCTTGCTACGAAAACGACACAAGTGCGCACGTGTGTGTTTTTAACGATGCAAAAATCCAAAACACACCCATACATTTTAAACACATTTAACCATAAGCATATTATATTAAACATATTATAAATATACAAATACATTCGAAATATTGTAGTTTATTGATTTATAAATAACTCGAATGCACATCAGTGAATGATGTTAACGCGATATCATAGTATAAAATGTTTGAAACGGTATGAGATGTTAAAATTGGCTAGTTCTGACTTCTGGATTGTTAAGTATATTAGATTAAACAATTGGTTGGATTGTTTTTTTTTAATCCGTACGGATTTCCAACTGGCGCTCGCACTGACCTTCACGTATACCTACGCGTTTTTTATTTAGGGAAAAACGAAATTCGACAGTAATTAGTAAGTAGGTAGGTCAGGATCTTCTATTATAGTGTTGCACGTCAAATTTTTATTTAAAAAACCTAGACCCAGTTTGAAAGAATAAATAGTATAAAAACTAAAAAGTATTTAGATGTAATTTGTTTGTACTTTATCGATTTATACCTTATTCTAAATGCACGCGTTCGTTTCGCGTAACTCGGGCACGTAATAAGGTTAGGTCATAAGCTTATTTATTAAAAGACAATTTATTTCTAACACCATCGTCGATGCAACTCAGTAGCGTTGCGTTAATCTTCAACTCGTAAATGAATAATGAAACTATACAGTATAGTATAGTCTATACTCATATAGTTCCTATCATCATACCTGACCACGGGGCACGGACATTGCATTGCTATTAACTTAAACAAAATATAATATAGCTACGCGTTTATAGCACTGTAGTTATACTAATTTTCAAAAGACCAAGTGACGGCAACTCGGAGTTAGTATTTTTAATTTAAAGTTATTTTAAATTCACATCCTCTGATTGTTGTTGAACAAACTGCAGGTCCAATCTTACATTAAGATCTGTTTTATGAAGAGATTTTTTATTTAATTTCATAAATTTCAAAATATATCATGAACCTTACATATAATTAATATGTTTAATGACTTACCTATTATTGAATTATTAAAACATTAAAAAAAATAAATAAATAGAACTTCAGAACTTTAGAACTATGGCTGTAGTACCTATGATGTCCTGTAACTCCTATATGTGTTATGTACAAAATAAATTAAATTTTGTTGATTCTGAAAGGCGAAACAGTTATAATTCCCAAAAAGCATATTTCAGGAAAAAATTACAAAAGCGTTATATAATAGGTAATATAAAATAATATTATATGATCGAGAAAGAAAACATAAGTCAATTCTATTCTACCCCATTTCCGAGATGAATCACATAACTTCAGACTACAATATTCTATATGTTTTCTGGACAATTAAATTTATTCTTTTCGTCGATATTTCTAGTTATTCCTTTTTTTATTACAGTCCTGCTCTAGAGTAGAACTGCATATACTCAATTGTTTGTCGTACCTACTTCATGGTCCAACCTAATATATTTTTATAATCTCGAAGTATTCCCTTGACAGTTTTTCCTTACATCCTACAAACGATACATACCGATTTTATTTGCATCATAAAACAAACACTATCTTTTTTTCATTCCGAAGACTGTATATACATAATACATTAATACTGTACTTTTTTTCAGTATAATACTAGTTTAAAATTGTTTTGACCACCGAGACGGACCGAATGTTTTTTTAATTAAGTCTATAAATGAATAAAAAAAAATTTGGGATAATATTTACGGTAAAATACGAGGAGCTGAAAGTTGTTCGTCTTCCCAGTGATATAGATCGATATCGAACGGCAACTTCGGCACGGCTACGACACTGTTGCGATTGTCATCTCTCTCCGAAACTTTTTCGGAGTCGGCGCGGTCACTGCCATCGTTTTCAGTCTAAAAATAACGTATATAATATATGTACGCATATAATTTTTTTTATATCGTATCAAAGAATCTACCAAAGACTATACTAGTTTAAGTACATTGTTATCCGGTTTAGCTAAACATTGAGCCAACAGATCGTCGGCGGACGATTGAGGGAGGACTTCTTCCATGTCGGAGTCGCTAGAACAATCATCGCCGTCTTCGTAGTACGTGATTTTGTTTTCTCGGCTCGTCAGGTCGGTTAAACGCCGCTTGAGTTCGATCGTTCGTTTTAAGAGTTCTCCGTCTATTTATTTATAGGAGAGAATCACAATATATTAAAACCATAGACCGAAAATATACAACGGACGCACATTATAATATATGTTCTTAATAATTGATAGCCGATGATGTCTTTGTATGAGTTTAACACTGATTTTTTATAACAAATGTTTGTACTCACAACGATTATTTGATATTTCTATACCTACTTAATATTATTCATCATAAATTGTTTATTATTGTAATTTGTTATTTTTAAATTCTTATGTATACATTTTTACATTATTATTCATGTATTGTTTCTCACTGCATTTGATTATTTTATTGTATTTCTAGGTATATTACACACAAATCTTCTCAATGATGCCTAGCATAATTAAGAGAAATATAATTTAAAAAATAAATAGATTATTCTATCAGCTGACAATGATTACCTATATAGAGGTGTTCACTTGCTGTTGTTGGTGAATAATTAAGTACTAGTATGCTCGTACTCATAAATTCAGATAGTTAATATGAGTAAACGACCCAGTCCCCCCGCCAACACCACGTATAGTCACTCTAATATATATAAAATATATAATATTACTCGATATTTTTGCTATGTCTTGCAACCATTTTTTGATTTTTGGCAAATACTTGTCGGATATCAGCTTTACTTGTTCGTTTGCGCTTTCAATTATAGCCAAGTTATCTTCGGATTTCTTCACCCTTTTTCGGAAATCTATAAAACAGCCGAAACACGAAGGAAATTAAATACACGCTTCCAGTATAATATACATCAGCTGAAAATTTTCAATTCAACAAATTTAATAATCACCCGGTCTCAGTGTGACTGTCACGGTGTGCGCGGCAGGGTCGATTATGCCAGTTTCTCTGTATCTTTCGTTTTCGTCGCCCGACTCGATCTCGGTGACAATTTTTCGTCCGGAATCCATCGACGACGGTTCTTCCTCCGCTTCAGGTATAAAAAACTCTTCCGGAATGGGAATTAGCAATTCCAGACAACTCTCCAGGGTTCTAGCCGCGATTGTTATTTCCGGTTCGAGTTCTGAGCAAAAATGAATTTATTCAAAGATTTCAAACGGATATATATATTTATGTATGTATATACAATATCCTTAATGGCTAAGGGGCTTATTTAAGATTGATTTTCAGTCAAAGAAAAAAATAAATATAGTGTGTATACCATTTATTTCAGTTTCAATTTTTTTCAATTTCTCATCATCCAAACGCCGTTGTCGCTGTTCCCTATCCTCCAGTAGTCTCGCATTGGTAATGGACCGCACAGTCATCGATTCGAAATCAATCTGAAATGTTATGCCCCACACAATGCACATTATATAGTTAAAGAACATAATTTACTACCTAATGTATTTGTATCCTTGTGTAGTAGAGGGTTCGACGAATATATAGGGTGTAATGGTGTATACAATATACATTACACATGTATAGCAAATATAATAATTAGATATCATAATAACCTACTTTTTTATATTTGTTCAAATACTTAAACACAAAATTAAATTCGTCTTTAAAGTCCTTCCCAAACTCGTCATTCCATTCCTTGATGCATCTAATAGAGTAAAGTTCCAAATCCGTAGCGAATTTTTTAGGCGGGGGCAGCGTTCGTCCCGCGTCCGTGTTAACTGTGAGTTTTAGAAGAATCGAGATATCAACGATTATTAATTTTCTAAAATGTTCGAATTTCCTAAAACAAATTGCACGGTTATATAATTTTACTATGGTCCATCTAATAATCTATATTGACTCTATAGTACAAATAAACAACAATATATTATACAAAAACGATAAAAGTTGTTTTTATAGGTGTACTACTACGTCTACATTAAAAAAAACATAAAATACATACTTAAAAAGACGATTACAAATTCGGAGCGCACTCAAACGAATCTGGGAATGTTTTTCTTTGAGTTGATGAAATAGTAATGCATGAACTCTGTCGATGTAGATTGAGGATTTTCTAAAAAATTTCGATATGTAAATAAAGAATTAAACCAACAAATTCCTATATTCGTATAGTAAATTTAAATACAAACAACATATTATTATTTAATATTTACCTATAGGCTATCGCAGTATAAAATCATTATTCAAATTAAAACTATATTATACTTTAATAGTTTAATCTGATGAATTCATCTATTTGGTACCTACTATAACCCCCACCATTTTTTTTTCGTTTGTAGTTTACACACTTTATGTTTACGAAGTATACAAACTATACATTGCATTATTACTGAACTATATTATATTATATTTTGTATTATAAAACATACATAAAAAAATGTAATTGGAATATTATTTCCGTAAATAAATAATTATATTGTATCACATAGTATTATATTATATAGTAATAAATAAAAAAGAACATTATAGGTATAAATACAGTAATAAGAAATTATGTATAAAAAAAACCAGTATATTATACTATTTAGAAATAAATAATACAATTATAAAATTTATGTCGGACACCAAAATTCTGCAGTTTGGCTCGATATAGCCTCAAATGGATTGGTTTGCAACCAGAATGTCATCTCCGCATCAATTCAAGTCTCGGGCAACTAAGAATCCATAAAATTACGGTCCATCTATACGTCTCCATTTGATGATCCCCACGGCGACATTCATTATATACCTATACTTTAAGTATATATGCACCAGAATCCTGTCTACAAAATTACATGTATGATTTACCATGTAATGAGTAAAACTTAAACTCAAACTTAAAATTGTTGTAAGCCCTCCAACAATCAAATAAGTAGGTATATAACTATTGTTCCTGCAATTATGCACATGCGATTGGCTTATACTTTATACAATCAAGCTTAACGTGATTATACTTAATATAAAATATAGTATTATCCTTAACCCAATATATGTTCACAATTAAACATAAAACAAAAAATGGCGGGGTTATATAATTATTTTGAGGGCGTAAACACAGATAGGTACCTATATTATAATATAGATATCTATGATAGAAAAGTAGGTACCATTTATTTGCATGGACTAGCATGGTTATAACCATTATTTTTAATATTTAGAAAATTTAAAAAAATTCAAATTCATATATTATATTATACTATATTATAGATTAAATACCATACAATTTATAACTTGTAACGTAACAATCGTTAGATTTATCTATATGTATACATACTATATATATATTTTTTTTAATTAACCAATATTATGTTTAGATACATATACCTACTATAGTACTATAAATAAACGATGATAAGTTCAAGGTATACATAATAATTATTATTAATAGAAAATAAAAAACTAATAACATCCTACAAATAGTAATAAAAACGAATTTGTACTTATTTAATAGGGTAAAAAGCTCAAAAACAGGCTTGAACGACACTATAGTGAGTACCTATCATCAAATGACAATGTCCTGCCACTTATACCACTTATACTATTATACCACTTGAGTAATTTTAAATCTATACAGTTGATACATTATAATACAAATACGTCATATTTTTGTACCAGTGATGTCGTGGTTATAAATACCTATATTATATATACCTATAATTAGCAATTAGTAATTAACAGCGATAATAATAGCTGCTATACAGTTTATAGTCCTCAATCGACCATGAATTTATGATTCAAGTAAAGTACACGTACCTACTTATAAGTAATTTATAATAAAACTGGTTACATAGGTATTTTATATATAGGTACGCACGACATGTTCAATTATGTAATAAGGAAATAAGCGACGAACGCGCTGCAGATATAGGTAATACATATATCCTAAGTATTATATCCTCTCGATTGTATAAAGCGTAAAAAAATAAAATGATAATAAAAAAACATTTACCACTCGTCACCGTTGCAGTTTGACAACTACTAGGTAGGTACATGGCCTATTGAACTACTCATTCAAAATTCGATTTTGAGATTGTCAAATAAGTTATCCGGTTGACAATCAACCGGAAAAAAGTGGTTCTCATTTTAATAGAAAAAGGTATCGCCTTAGAAAGATACTCTTTAAATAGTATAAAAATATAAGTAAGAGTGAATATGATAAATACCGGTAATTATTATTTTATTAATCACTGATTTTAGTTTTTAACTCAAAGTAAGTAATATTTCAATTGATTCTAATTGTATCTATTTATTTGTTTATGTTTTACTTCTTTAAATTAATAACTTTATTCTTAAAATGGGTTCTGAGTCTTCATATGTTTTATTCTTTGGTTTAAATTACCTTAAAGATATAAATCAATCTTTAGATAAAAAAAACATTTCTTTATCGTCAGTTGTCAATTTCAAATTCTAAAATACGTATTACAAATTTTATGTTAGTTACAAGTATGTATGCCGATTTAGATTTTAAAGTCATTTGAGGCTTACAAATAATTCGTTAGAAGTAAGTAGAATATATTTTGTAATTTTAGCCAATGTTATTTTATTATCAATTTTGTTATATTACTATTAGGTTTTGAAAAAATCTAATTTTGAACGATTAAATAAGTATTAAAGTTTATTTAGATAACGGAAGTTGTGTGGCATAGTATTATACTAGCCCTGCAAAATACGAGTATCATCGTGTAATATCGTATTATCTTATATTTTATATTTATATACTTCAATTCTCAGAAAAATAATCCGTTTCGAAATATAAAATTAAAAATACATGTAACAGTCGTTCAAAAAAGTAAGAAATTAAAAAAATGATGATGACGATAAAATTTGTAAGAAATATCATTTATTTTTCAAAAATGTTTTTTTGGTCATGTAAAAAAATATTTTTGAAAACGTGAAATTTATCTTCGGCGCTTTCTATTACCATTTACCACGCAAGCATAACTCAATAATTCACACAAAAATAGTATGATATCGCACAGATTTATAAAAATATATAGCCTAATATTCTGCACACAAAAATAGTACAATACCGCATACATTTATTAAAACCAATACAAATTGAAATACAAATATATTACTTCGAATTAAATTAAAATTCCATAAAATTAAAATAGAAACACAATCCAAATAAAAAAAAGTGTGTTACATCAAAATAATTAAAAATAGCATCTATATATAGTAGTCGTATATAAAAGGGTGACCATACATGTCCCGTTTTTGTAACTCTGTCCTGTTGCCCCTAGGGAATCTACGGGACACTAAAATGTCCCGTTTCAGAAGGTAGACTAAAAATTAACAAAAATAAAAAATACATTTTGGGAGATGGCTGGAACTGATCAACTTAGTACCAGAAATTACTGGGCTACAGTAAAAGCGAATGGCATGCACTAATGCCTGCTATCGAAAGAGTTGCAGTTATATATGTACCACTCATAGGCGCGAATTGGAGGGGGCTTGGGAGGCTAAGCCCCCCAAAACCTAGGACATACAATTTTAAAATGCTATATTGCAATGATCTGCTTGCCTTTAATATATTCAGCCCCCCCCTCCCAAGTCAAAAGTTGAAATTGCACTTAAGGTACCACTGAAAGATTATTTCTTAGGCATATGAAAGTGTCCAACAGTTTCAAAGAATTTCTCCATGTCCAAATTCTGAGTTATGGTTTTTTTTTTTTGCATGTGAAAAATATACGACTAAATTTGTGTGTGGTAATGAGATTTTAAAATCTGTGTGCGGTTTTGTCCTATAATTTTGCACATTTGTACGGTATTGGGCGATGCCCCATTTTTTACATATAGGTAGGTATTAATCTTTATACCTTACCTACTTTATTATATATTATTAATTTCATCGGAGATATACGATAGATGCCACCGTAGGCAACAAATATTTTTTTGTTTACAGTGCGCTACAAATCCGGTACACTCCGTCGATTATTGTTATTATCACTATATACTGTATTACCTGTATACTTACTTCCTTATTTACAATAGGATGCTAATGAGCCATTTTCCGCAGCTATACAAATTACATAATTAGAATGTAGCATCCCAGATAAATGTGCCGTATATAATATCCAGGAGACCAGGAACCAATAAAGTCTATAATCTATACCTTATTATCTAACTTATGTTATTAGTTATTACTTATTATCGGTTTCAATATTTGTTCGTGTCACACGAAGGTGCATTTCCCTACCCTGTTGGGCGGGGAATTTCATTTCATGTACCTATTATTGTTATACTCCCCAGACGAGAGTTTAATAAAATATTTTATAGTCTGTCGTCGGAATTCGATATTTGAACGCCCCGCCCTGACAAACCAGTCTGTTAGAATTACTTTAGTACCAAAAAGTGTCAACGAAAACTATCGTTTTTGGCCCTGAATCACGATTTTTAGAACGCAATAAACACGAAGTTGAGATTTTTTGTGTTTACTCAAAAAGAAAATAATTATATTACCTATAAGTACGTGACGAAATACATTTTGGTATACAAGGTGAGGGGATGATTACCTATATTATATAAAAAAATAAAAAATGAATTGTAACCTTCCTACTTGGGTGTTACTAATTATATAACAATGAAACAAATGAAATAAATATAGAATATTTTACATTATATGCATACAAATATTGGTTTCTGGAGAGGGGGTGCTCTACTGCTCTCCGGATAATTTAAGTAATAGCCAATATAGTACCTAATTAATTCGATGGACAACACATTTTAGTAATTTAAACGTACACTGAAACAACTGTTGTTTATCAAAGGATATCTGAAACTCGATTAATATACAGACGCACAGTTTTTGGCAACAGTTAATAATTGTGTTAGTAGGTACTTCCTGCCCATTGCGTTCCGGACTTAATTAAAACGTACCGACTGCAGAGTATAATAATAATAATAATAATAACACAAAGTCAAATATGCACTGTACATTCTATAGACTATATAGTGACTATCATAGTATGACGACGTCAGTGCCTCGCCACTTTAGTAAAATATTAATAATAATATGTATTATGCATAACCATAAGTATTCTGTACATCACAGCATCGTATAGAAAATCACACACGATCGCACAGTAATATAATATCTTAATTTATTCTTAATGTGTTAAAATAATAAATTAAAATAACCTATTTCAGTGTGTACGACGACATTTCGCATTTCCGCCGACAGTATTATAAAGTACCTACCTATTATGCAGTTGTAGTATTATGCATCGTATGCGATACCTACGTTAAATACGATATCGTATTTCGCACCTATACGTCATAATACTCATTAATCATAAATCATAATGATTAATGTTATGTATAGATAAAGGCGAATTTGTATGATTAGAAATAAAATAATAATCGCATATTTCAGTTTTCAATGAACAACGCGTTTACATCACAACGCGGCATCAATTAAGATTCGTGTCGTGAAAGAATTTGTTGTTATTAATTTATCCTCTATCATACAACAATCATAATAATATACCCATTGTCGGGCAGAAAATAGTATTAAACACATTTTGTCAAAATTAATCCTACGTGATGTGAAATACGTATAGACGTCCATCTATGCATGTTCCATATTTATACGTTTACAATTTTTTTCAGATTTATACATTGTAAAAATGAACTATGGACAATTAAATTGTATGAATTACATTTTGTCACTAGTCACTTATACCTTGAAAACTACTACAAAAAAGACATCATATTTTAATTGTTTTTATACAACTTGTGTACATTTTTCGAGTTAACATTTTCCGATTGTAGATTCTGCTGAACGGTGCGTGTAAGCAATAATTAATTGTCTCACTATTAGTATTATTCACGGTTAGTACAATAGTAGTGTCGCGTCCTAATGAATTGTGTACATCAATCGATTGAAAATTAATTGACGATTGCACACAGATGATACTTAAAATATACAATATCCAAACATTTTCATTCAATATGATATTAAATTTCAATGATCGAGCTCTGCTCAAAATAATTATTCAAACGCGTTAATTGTTGTTTTTCAATTGTACTAAAGTTACACCAACGCAGTTACCAATATTAAAATCGACAGCATAATATCTTTATTTTACATTAATTAATTGTTTCTAAAGCTGTATCCATAACGCTTATTGTGTATCAATTGTTTTACTTTTAAACACTGTCTATTATAGGTATTATAAATTATAAATTATGATATATAGTAAGTATACACTCATGAGTACCCATAAAATATTGAATATAGGTACTTAATATATCATACAATTTTATAAACTATTTACACTATAGGAAAGATAAAAAAATATATCAGCGAGGAGTTTTTTTTTTATAGATTTATATTTTTATTAACCACAGTATAGTATTGATCACAAAAATTTGAATTATAAATGGAAATGGTATAAGGTAATATTATTATAAGCTGTAGGTACCTATTGTTCTAAAAAAGCCACGCTTTAAAGCTAAAAACATCACTTAAGTAAACAAATAAATATGTTTTACAATATAATTAAAGATGGTAAATACTAAATATGTATAACTGTTTATATAATAAATTAATATAAGTTAATAGTTTAGTTATATGTCAACCAAAAGTAATAGGTAACCTAATAATCATTGGTTATTATTATTTATTATGTTTTTTACAATATTATTTTACATTCTACTCCAAGAGTTAATACGTTTCATACAAATGAAACGTTACAGTCACATACAAATCATTCCATACATTAAAATAATTATTTTTAAACGTAAAAAGTAATCAACATAAAAATTAGGATTTACATATTTTATTTAAGGTAGTGACCCCAAGGGTCCCCCCACCTAACAAAATAATGTCAACAGATATTGCTTTTAATATTTTTCATTTGATATGTATTTGAATTATTTTTAAGCATGTGCATAAGAGCAAATATCCAAGAATTTTTATTTATAATAGTTATCATATAGGCTAGGTATACCTCAATACCTTAGTTTTAAATCAGATTCAATTATTGTGTGTACAAACATTAGAAAAAAATAATAAATAAAAATTATTTGATGTGGGATGATTATTATAATTAAATACAATATTAGTTAAGGATTGGTTAAAACCCCACCGTCAAAAAAAAAAAATAATCTTTACTTGCTTCACCCTGTTTTGCAAGTAAATTTCAACCAAAGCCACATTTAATATTAAAATTAATTTTAAAAGTAAATTAAATAGTATGGTATTTATTTAAAAGCTTGACAAAATATTTAATGTAGGTATATTGTGTAAAATTAGCTAGGTAATTATTCAATAACTCGTTTTCTAAACTAAACCATTTTAATTTAACTATTATATCGTACATATAATTCAGTATGTTTTTAATTATATTCTGATTTTCTAGACTTTTTTACTAGAAAAACAATTTAATTATGCTCATAAAAATGTTACAAACTAGGGCATTAGGTATAATACATCTATCTACATAATATTATTTTGATACAATAATTTTAAAGTTAAGATTTGGACTTAATAACGCATAAAAGGTATACATTATTCTATATAAGGTTATTATATTAACCATTTTTAATTTTTAAAGGACTAGACTGTTACAAAACAAAACAAAAATATTATAAACCTATAAAAGTGAATTTTAATTTTATTTACAACCAACATGAAAAATTAAATTAACAAAAAGGTTAATCATGCATCTTATTTTAATACTTATTTTTAAATAAAATTGTATGAAAACCATATTTTGAAAATATATTTGGTGAAGATTAGTTAATTGAAGTTTTTAATAGAGAACAGAATAATATATAATATATAAATACTGATGTAATTTAAATAAATCTAAAATTGTAATATTTGTGCTTTATAAATCAATATTTAACATACATATATTAAATTTTTTAATAAATAAAACTATCGGACAAACACACATTTACACAAACAAAATAATAACAATTAGCAACAATGCCATAGTCACTGCCAGTTTAAGATCCATACATAAATTAGACATTTCATTTGATTATAATAAACAGTACCAAAATGTTGACAAAACCAATCATTAGTAGTGACAAGTAAAAAAAAATAATAAAAATAAAATAAAAAAAACCCTGTCAATAAAAGTTAAGATCATAGAATATTACTGGTTATGTTCAACTAACTAAGTTTATCTTAAGATTATTTCCAATATATAAATCACAATACACACAGAAAATTTGACTATTAATTATTACACATTATTTAATTGCATAAATTATTTAACAATGGTTCAACTTAACATATTTAAAATCTTATACCTAATTCTTCGATTGTCAAAACATAATTGAAAAAATATAAATTGCTTAGATGTTTGGTAACCTAAAGAATACTACACGTAGGTAGCCTAATGCTGTGGAATAAATAGTTTATATATCGATTACAAATATGTACTGGCCATTATAACTAAACAAATAAATATAATTCACAAAAATAAACAAAATTACTATTGTTAATAAACAAAAATGTAATCATTTTGGCACAAAAAAAAATGCTGGTGCGCTGCATTTGAGTATTAATAGGTATTGATTATAATATAATATACTACCTATAAAATATACTTTAGGTAGGAACTTACTCAATTTTTAGGCTTGGATAGTTGTAATTAATATTTTAGCATTTTTGATGATAATTTATATTTATAGTATAGATCTTTCAAAGAAAAAAGATATAAAATTTTAAAAAATACACTAGAAAATAAATTAAAATATGGTTGATTCGATGTTTAACAATTGGAGGAATGTTAAAACTAGTTGTGTAAACATATTAAAAAAACTTTGAATGCGCACAATTACATTTTAATCGTAAAAAGTATTAATAATAAAAATAAAATAATATTGTACAAACCTCAAATTAATGTTTTTGAAAACAATTTTATTTTAAACCTAATAGTGTTGTCAAACAGTTGTTTTATATGGTACCTACCTACTCAATGTATTTTAGATCTAAAAATAATCAATTTCCTAAATTTCATTTTATAAATAAATTAAATGCCTAAATAGGAATTATTATCTAATTATTTTTATTTGGCTTTAGTAAAAATTACAGATATATATTACTATTAAATTAGTAGTGAATTTTTATATAATTTGGTAATAATTACATAATTAGGCTACAAAAATAATATTAAAAGTCTAATAGAGGATGTATTGAATACTTGAAAATAACAAATTTAAAAATTGAATTAAATGATAAAACTTTGCCCTATCCTTGGGCTTTAAATAATTAGATCAATGTTAATAATATTGCGCATTAAGTTCCGACAAAAAATTAAAAGTTTCTTATAATTGCATTGTATCCTTTAACAATTATCATAGAATTTAATTTCTATCAGTTTTAGGAATTTTCATGATTTCCACTGAAGTCTTACAATTTAAATAGACTCACTGTGATTCTATTTGACAGAAACGTCCAGTAGATGTATGTATTATTTACCTATACTCTAGACTGAATAATGAAATATTTCATAAATTCATCCAGATTTACATGGTTATTTCAATTAATCATTACCAGCTTTAAGTCTTAAACGAGCAAAATCTTCAAAAATGATATCTTCATCGTGAGATGGTGCAGGGCTATCTTCATCTAATTCAATCAAATTATCTACGCGTACACCGTTGTCATCAACTGCTGTACCAGAGATTGCAACATTATTGGATATTGGAAGCACTTCCTCTTCAGGCTTGGGGTGCATCAAAATAAATGGAAGTTCAGCTGTCAATTCACCAGCTAAAGCACCCAGGCACAGTTTTACCTTCACTTTATATTGAACAATAATTCCTAGGTTTTCTTTTTGTGAAGGGTTGCTCACTATTGTTGAAGACGCAAGATTTGTATCTTCATGCTTTAACTGCCCATCCAAAGCTAAGCCACGTTTATCTTTGTTATTATGCAAAGTAGGCTTTACTGTATATACTTTAGACAAAGTGAAACCAGGACCAACAGGGCAACCATCTTCACTCTCTAGTTCAGCAACAGTACATTTATATTGGGCAGTTGAAAATAGACATATATCGGCAAATTGTCTTACAAACACTTTTACTTTTTTTACAGTTCGGTTAGAATTGTTGGCTATGTGGACATTGACTGATATACTTTCCCCGTGATAGTAAAGCTCTTTGTCCAAGGATGCTTCTAAGTATAACTTGTTCGGGCTCATAACAAATTCTTTATACACTTCAACAGATGGTTGCACTTCCTCTTTTTTGGGCGCATACATAATTTTCCTAATAGCCAGCCTTATTGAATTTCTCTTGTGTGGTTTGTCTTCGGCTGTATCACCAACAAACGCTTTGAACTCATAGTCTACTCCACACGGTTTACCTGTATCGCCCGCAGCTGGTTGCAGCGTAACAGATGCTGGGCAGTGAGGTGGCAATTCAAAATAAAATGGTATAGCATTTGGGCCAAGTTTCTTGATCAAACGTTCTTGTAGCCTAGTTGGAGTACGTATATTGCCAACAGGATATATTTGTTCGGAGGCTATATAGAGATCTTTTCGAAAAGTCAAGCCCAGCACATCCAAGTCTTCGCGACCATATCGGAAGGCAGCTAAAACATGGCCAAATACCTTTCTTCCTTTGACATAATCGGGATCGACCAATACTACCCCATCAATAGGGTCAACATTGGTGATGTGGTCAACAAAATCTCTTTTTCCTAAGTAAACAGTGATTTTACCGTTTGGTGAGCTCTTCTTAAACACCCTGGTCGGCTGTCTAAGATTGCCTCGGGCCACCGAGTCAGATTCGCCGTTGTTCTTTTCTGTAGTTGCGAGCATAATTGTTTTTGTAGGTATATCAGGTAATATATATTAATATAATGATATAATATCGGTTATCAAACGATTATGACTATTTACAATAGCTGCTAAACAGGGTGACGCTCAGGATTGGATTGACGGTGCGGCATAGTGACGTGTACGTTTGTATAGAGTAATATACTACGAAAAAAACGTTAAAGGTTGGTTCCCAGCATTTTACCGAAGATTGTTCGTTGGAGTTACAAGAGTAATATTATGTAATTATGGATGGTGGTGGTGCTAGTGGTAGTGGTGGTGGTCGGTAGTAATAACAGTGGTAGACAATATTATTATTGTACAACGGTTATACAAGTTATGTTTTTGAGCGTTTTCGACTTAAGATTTTGACACTTACTTGCAGATGTTTTCGATTTCGTCGAACAACTTGCGATCGACCTCGTTTTCACCGGTGCTGGTCAAACGTTCGACGAGTTGCGCTGCTCGGCTGGCTGTACCGTAGTCCAGCGTCATGCTAGGTCGGCGCCGGATTTCCTACTCGGTGTGCTGCCTTTGCACGACCGTCTAACGTGTATGGTTGGCGCCGTCGACGGCCTGTCCGGGCGATGGGAGCTGAAGTGACTACGACGACCACGTATTAGTAGACAGCAGTGGTCGGTGATGTGGTTCGGCGGTCACTGGTTGTCGCGACGACTGACGCTGAAGACGTGCGACAGCGGTTGTGCAGCGACGATGAACGAACGCGTCATCGGTGACGACGAGTGTTCGCGACGACGGCAACACCTACGCGACGTTTACACTGGAAATCGATTCGTAATAATAACAATAAATTGGATTCGTCTCGCGTCGTCCAGTCGTATTGCGGTGTGCGGTCGATGTTACGAAACAATTTGTTGTTTACTTATCTGTTATTAAATATTACTCATTAGGACAATTTTATAGCGCAATATAGGGCGAGATGATATAATAATAATATATATTATTACTATCAACTATAATACTCCGTTTATGTCTGTGGAGTACGCTGGTTTTCCATTCCGCGCTCGAATAATAATAATAATATGATACGCGAGCACTACAGCTATGCGATTGGCGCTTGCGTTTGTGTGTGTGCGCGCGCGCACGAGAATACACGAGCGTGCAATATAAGTACATAAACTAAATAATAATACATTTTTAGTTTTTATGATATAATTTCATTAATATCGTAATATCATCAATCTATGTTTCTCTATACTTACGTTGCATTATTCAATGGCCGTTCAGTTTGTTCGTTTCCTCCCGCCACCGGAGCCATATAGGTACATATTATGCAATATGCGATGTTTTTGGCAAAATATAATTCTAACTATGCTCACAGATTATAGCATAAATCCGTGCTATTGTATTATTAATAGAAAATAAATAACTTATAATAATAGTAATAGAAATTCTGTAGTTATAATGTCTGAATATATTGTATTTTACTGTTTGTAGTACAATAGTATAAATGAATATTTATTTAATATTTTGATTATATTTAATTATTTAAAGAACAAAAAATATTTAAAACATAGGGAAGCGGGGTTATAAAAATCTATTGGGATATTTAAATGTGAACGCTTTATTAATACGCAGAATTAAATATGAAATAAATATAATAGGTATTACTTTTTATAATTTTATATTTAATAATATAGTTAAGATCATTTAAAGGGACTTTTAGGTTTTTACGTTGTCGCACATGATTCCTCCTAAAATCGATATCTAGGTTATACACGGAATAGATTAAATAGTATCGCGTCAAACTCAACGATTTACGATACTACGAATTTGATAAAACTATTATTTTTTTTATAAAAATTACGTACCTATATAATATATTATTAATATTATTCTACTAATATAGTTCTAAAACCGTACTACCTTGGTAAATGATGATTACGTCTCAAAATCTTGCGGTGACGCTTTTCTTGTTTTCACCAATAATATTATTACGTTGTTGTCATTTTTCAATTGTTTATTAATTATAATCTACTTTATAATGTAAATATTACTCGTTGTGATAGTTGTTATTAGTTTATTACTTATTATTCTTATTATTATTGTAATAAATAACCACCGTGTCCACTGAACCTGAGTCTAATGTTGTACTGTAGTTGAAGTTCACCACGTAGTACGTTTAGTTTTTGTTGACATTGGTATGTATTTACATAATCTACTTTCCAAGTAACAGTGCAATACTATAATAATTATTGACAGTTATTTATGCAATCGTACTCATAACATATTATTTGCTATGCAAATTATGTTTTATTTTTTTAATACTTATTTACACTTAAATGCCAATAAAATTACGTTTTGAATTATGTATTGATATAAGATCAACAGGTCACTATTGTCAAAAGACACTTAATATTCACCTAGGTCTAGCTTATAGGTATTTGGTTAATTGTATTATTTGTATGTAATTCATATTACGGTCACATATATTTTACCATCTAAAACTTAGATTTTTAAATCTTGCAATTTTAATATTATTGTTACATTTACCAACATTTGAATTTATTACCCTAATAACCAATTTTCAACTAAAGTTCCAAAATATTTAGGATTTTAACTTAACCTCGTACTTAATTGTTATTGGACACTGAAAAATATCTATTACAATATCAAAGTTATTCCATAGTATTCAAAAAATATTTGATAAATCCAATATTAGTTTTTTTTTTACCTAACATAATTATTGTATTAGGTGATCTGTTACAAAAAGTTAAAAATAGGCTTAGTTGATATTTCTTTTAAGTACACAGGAAACAGAGTGAAGAGACCTCCCAGTGGAGGTACTTCATCAATAGATAGTTAATATCTAGGTGATTATTATAACTAACTCATGCACTTACAATTACATTTTTTTTATTTTTTTTTTACATAATTTTTCATAACATCTAATGAATTATATACTCATGTGAGCAGGTCACAACACCCCACTGTCTTATTAATCTCTTGTTGGGATAAATCCAATACTAGTAAATCACAAATATCCGATGCTTGGTTTTGGTAAGTGTTAAGCACTCATAAAAAAATTAAATTATTCTTCAATTTGTTGTAGCACAATTAAAATATAATATATTAGGCAGGTATCAAAGAATCTAAATATAAAATTTATTTTTATACTTAGGACACAGATTTTGGAAATTGTATATATTTTTCTTCTAGATGTTGATGCATAATATTATGTTGTGTTATTCAATATATTACATTAAAAAATACTTTCGACATTTTCATTTTTTATATATACCTTTACGTTAAAGAATATTATGTGTGTTTAATGTTTTTAACAATATAATATGTATTTTGATAAATATTTTATGATAGGTATTTATTTACATTGTCATTTTTACAGATAAAAAAAATGCTGTCATTAATAGATCCTCGTTTTGAATGTTCTATTTGCCTTAACTGTCTAAAGGATCCAATGCTGACAAGATGTGGACATCGATTTTGTTCCGAGTGTATAAGAGCATGGCTTAAGTAAGTTAAAACAAATGATATTTAACATATTATTATGTTTTTATTTATTTAGCTCTTATATTAAGTATCATAATGTATTTAAATATTGTATTATATTAATTTCTAAAACTTCTGCAACGTCTTGTGTTACTGAGTACTGACATACTATATAATAAGGACAGTTGGACAGTTGTTCATAGCTAATTGCTTTTTTACGCGGATAACCAGCAGGTATAGACAATGTTCTACTCCTTCATGAGTCATGATGATTAACAATTTGATAAAAATGTATAAAAAGTATTCCTTGCACTGAGCAAAGCAAAACAATTAATTATTTCTAACTCCACTCTCCAGTCATAGTGTCAACAGTCAATGACAACTATTGGAACAAAAGAGAGTGAAAATAATTTAGTTTTGTTATGACTAGGTGTAATAATAATTTAAATTAGGTAATCTTTGGGTAGTGGAAACATTGGCCAGTATGTTGAATACAAATTGCCATTATTTCCTAATATGACTATCCAATTGGTACGGTGATTACAGACACTGGAGAGGTTGTGATAGTGGTGGTGGTGTTGTTGTCTTTCAGTGGCATAATTATTGCATAATCATCACTTAATTAAAATATGCACTTACAGTTTTTGTTACGTTACAAAGAATGATTTTATGAATTCATAGGTAACATAAAATATTAACTGTATACATTACCTATATGATATCAAAATTATTTTTGTTTTAGGCGTAAAAGTCAAATTTGTCCAATTGATTTATTACCCCTGACTATAGAAGGTTTATTTCCCGATAACTACACAAAACGAGAAATAGATGAGCAAAAAGTTGCTTGTTTAAATACTGGTTGTGATGTAACAATACCATTGTTAGAAGCTGATCAACATTATTCATCATGTGGATTTAATAAAAACCAAGTTAGTTAGTTATAAAAGTTTACATTATTATTATTAATTCATAATTTTCTAGAAGTGTTGACTGCAATTTTTATTTCCTGGAAGTTTTAATTATTAATGCATTATACCCACTTAAAATATCAAATAATTTTGCATATAAACCAACACAGAAAATTGTGAATTATGATTTTTATTCAAATCAAAGGGAAGTTATTAAAATATGTTAATTTGACTGTTGTGAAATACAGATAAATGGACTTGCTGATAATCTCTGCCCATTTCATTTAATTGGATGTAAGGATACAATAAAAGATAAAAATGATTTATCAAACCATCTTGTTATGAGCGTGCATCGTCACGTTACTGTAAGTAAACATGATTAATATTTTATTTAAAATAAAATATTTCTAGTCTTGTGTATATTTCTAGCTACTTACAAAATCTCATATTGATTTCATGAACAAATTTCAAATCAGAGATGGTGCTCGTTCTAAAGCTTTAGAAGCTACACAAATGTGGGATGCGGAAAAAGACCCTAATTCTGAAAAAGCTTTACTTTGGTCAGTTATATATTTATTCTTTAAAACATTATTTTAATTTAAAAAAAAAGCAGAACTATCATTATAAAATGTAAAATAATATTATATCATACATTTTATTTTGATGATAATGATTTATATAATACTCTAACTTTAAATCAAAATTTAATTAACTGTAGGTACCTACTGTTGACATTCTTTCTTTTACTTAAACCAACATAACATAACATAACATTAAGCACAAAAAAAGTTGTTCTCAAATTTAAAATACTATACAACATTAATAAGAGTACTTAACTTAATGTTTCTATATTTTGTCTGCTTTTTATGGTTTAAATTAATTAATTTTTTTTTTTTTACAGTAATTTATATGAAAGAATAGTTGTATTAGAACAAAGTAATATTGAAAAAGATAAAGATATAGAGCGTTTGACTCAAAAAAATGCCATCAAGGATAAAGATATTGAACAACTTAGTCAAATGGTTAATAATTTAATTGTCAAGTTTGATCAATCTCAAAATGCAATATCGTTAATTACATGCAATGGTGTTTATATATGGAGATTTGAAAATTTTATGGAGTCTTTGAAATCAATGAGAGAAAAACCATTACAAACACAATACTATACTCCAGGATTCTATACATCTTCTGCTGGATACAAGTAATTAATTTAAATACAAAATACCTGATGTTTAAAATATTTATTTTCAATTTTAGAGTATGTGGTCGAATAAACATGTCAACAGACAATCGTAATCTTTCTCTATTTATTCACATGATGCGTGGGGATTATGATGATACTTTAATTTGGCCATTTTCTGGTCATATTACACTATCATTAATCCATCCAACAAATCCCATACAGAACATTTGTTTGAAAATGCAATCATCAGCTGAATCTGAAGCATTTAGAAGGTGTTCTTTCGGAAATATTGGTAATGAGGTTCTTTCTTTAAATCCAAGAGCTTTTGGCTATACTGAGTTTGTTGCCATTGATGAAGTTCTTCAAAATGGATTTATTAAAAATGACTCAATTGTGATTAAAATAATTGTTGAATGTAATAACTTTTGATCTCTAAAGTAAAATAATGTTGTAGCAGGCTTATAAAAGTATTATACGTAACTATATCCGTCCATAAATAAGTTTATTTTAGAACTGTTATATTTAAAATAAATTTTATAGAATAAATAACAATTTTACAAAATGTGTACTATTAGTTTTCAAAAACTGGCGAATTAGAATTTACTTGACTATCCTCGATTTTATAATCCTTAGCCAGATCTATATCCTAAAAATATATTTATTTTTTTTAATAACAATATTAAACAAAAATCTATTATCGATTCTTACTGAACGTGGAATCCACCAATCTAGGAGTCTTAGCAATATGTGCATGAATGATACTACCAGTAAAAATGGATATACTCCAGTTGGTATGTAGCTAGAATTTAAATAATATGTTTATAATAAAATAATTTATCAAATTAGCTCTAAGGTATTGTACCTGCGCAATTGTTTTCCTAAACTTTTTGGTGGTTCTAATGAAACCATATTATACACTATCTCTGTTCTTTTGGCAATATTCATCCAGTTATAAAGTGATTGTACTTTTTGATGACATTCAATTGGTGGTACTCCAAGTTCGCTATTTACTTGGTTTATAGCTTTGTATAATCCTTGGAGTATAGCTAAAAGTTTAAATAATTTAAAAAAAAATAGATTTGGTTATTATAACACATACACGTATTTTTAATTTTTTTTAAGAGAGCGTATTCTCTCTGTCTTATAAAAGCATAACATAGCAGATGAAGTTTAGCTCTGTTAGCTTAAAAGTTAGAGTGAATTGACCTCTTATAACATTTAGAAGTATGAAAATTATCTATTGAACTTCATAGGCTTTTTTTTATATTTTAATTTTAAAGTAATTTATGAGTATTTTAAAATTGTTTATGCATTTTAAAGTACTCATAACTTGCTTCAAAATTAAAATCTGAAAAAAACATGAGGTTCACTAGATAATAATCTTAGGTTTAAACTTATAAGAGGTCAATACACATTTTTAAACTAGCAGCGCTAACTGTGATCTGCTGAGCGTACAATTTGTTATGTTATGCGTTAGGTAAAACAGAAAGAATGCATGCGGGTGTAGCGCCTCTTATCAAATTACACTATCTACCTATTTTTATGAATACAAATTCATAACAATCACTAAAATTAATGTGACTTACATGGGACATTAGGTTCAGTTAAAATTATTAGTTCTGGAGGTAATACTTCAGGTATGCCACCTACTCTTGTACTAACAATCTTTAATCTTAAAATAAATAATAAATTATATTATTAATAAAATAAAATATATTATTATTATTGAAAAAAAAAATAAAACCATACCCACAAGATGCAGCTTCAACAATAGCCATACAATATGCTTCTGTTAAGGATGTATTTAAAAATATATGCCCGCGGTTAAGTACATTGCATACTTGTGAATGCTCCAAGCTACCTAATAATGTTACTTGTTCACCAATATTCAAATTGTTACGTATGTCTTCAAGTAATTCACGTTTAGGACCATCACCTCCAATAATAAATTGAACCTATAAAATTAGTTGATTTCATTAGGATTAAGTAAATAGAGTGTATATAATTTAATAAGCAAATCGAACCTTTTGATTTTTCAAGCAAACATCAGCAATAATTTGAGCTAACAAATCAACACCTTTTCTATAAACCAAGCGACTAACCACGACAATTGTTACTGTTAATACAATTAATTAATACATTTCATTAAATATTCTTAACATTCTATTCTAGACAAATAATTACTTTTATTTGTTGTTCTTAATTCCAACTTGGGAACAAATGCTGTTGTATCAACAGCATTCGGTATGACTGAAACTCTATGGTGATTAACGCGAGCTCGTAATACTGTATTTTCCTTACTAAAATATAATAATTTTTAAATTATCTACACTATTTATGCGTAATTAGATTAATAGCTACCCAATATGTGATACACAAATACAGTGATTACAATCAGCTAATGACATTTCTAAAAATTTGTTTGTTATAATAGCTGAAGTGTCAGCAAATCCAAATAGTGAATGGTCTGTGAATACTGTCTAGAAATTAAACATTATTTTTTTGTTAATTATTATTTTACCCATGATTGCTAAATTATTTTTACTTGGATGCCAAGTAAACGACCAATCATCATTGTTTCATGAGCTAAAGTTGAAAATGCTGAATGCCCGTGTATAATAGTTATTTGTTCTCGAACTAAAACATATCTAATCAATGGTAAAGAAGAAACCATTGACGGTAAGACACATTGGTTATAGAATGGTTTGATTGGCAAATAGTACACCTATTGAAATTAATGATTTATTTTTTGTAAAAAGTATCAAAAAGTTTTGACATATTTTAATTTACTTTCAATCCATTTGTCATATAACGTACTCCAACTCTGTCTTGGTATGAATGAGTTAAGACGATAACTTTATATCCTTTCATTAAAAGACATTGTGACAAATTGAATATATGTTCTTCCACACCTCCCATGTTTGGGTAGAAGAAATCTGATGCCATACTAAAATTACATTTTTAGACATTAATATTGAACAACTTTAATAGCTATTGTTCATAAAATTATTATTTTGTGTTTAACACTAAGTCCAGACCTATTAACCATAAGCATTTCTAATGATTTAAAATGTAGCTATAAAACTTTTAGTAGATACATATTAATTTTTAAGTGATTTTCAAAATGTATATGAATTATCTTTTTAGGAACAGGAAAATTACTGATACTGATATTAGATATATAGGTGTAAATTGTGATATTACATTTTGATTTATTATCTAAACATTTTCACCCAGTATTTATTAGCTTTTTAAGTCATAGATAAAAAATTGTATTCATGTCAACCATTCCAAACACATATGTCACTCCTCTGAACAACAGATAGTTCATAACCAACCCGTCACTGGCCATTACTCAGACTAGCTGTTTAGTCAAACAGTAAAATAGCCATATGGAATGAATTGGAGTGAGCTACAGTGATTTTATTTGTTTATTTTGACGCAATGTTAGATGTACAATTTATAAAAGTTATATACCTAGTATAACTAGTAAAAAAGTGTATAAAATGGAGTACTTAAAAGTTTATTTACACAATTACATAAGTGGGATACATTGAATAATAATGCAATATTACAATAAAGTAGCTAAAGAACTTAAATAATTTATTATACTGGGGAAGCATTATGTGTATGGAATGGATTATTACCATACAGTGTGGGATGTGATGAACATAAGCGAGCGCAGAATTTCTGGCAGGGTAGTCATACATATGCACGTAACACATTACACACACAGATTACATATATATATATATATTCATATTCACACCCAAGTTATAATAACTAATTTGGATGGGGTAACCTCATTGAACTACATTCACCATAATAAAAAGTATTTTATGATTGACTATCAATTATTATTGTTGTAATAATATTGAATATTGATGGGGGAAAGTTTGCAGAGTAGTCAAGTGCCTACCATGACTACCCCGTGAACACGCTTATGGGGATGAATGTTATTTCATTGACTAACTGTACAATGGGTGTGCTAGGCTCGGTATGTTTTCATACAATACTATCGGTTGGTATAGAATTAGTCAGTAAGTCATAACCGCTTGCATTTTAATTACAGTGTATATTTTATAATTTCATTTGTGTTGTGAAAAAACACTGTGAAAAATAAATAGTGCATCATGATTTCGAACTCGGTTACATACCAAATTTTGTGTTTCATTTTGAAATGCACACTCATTGACCGTAAGTCGTTGTTCAATAGTTCGGGAGAATCGGAAAAGGATTATGGATATGAAAAATTATAATTCGATTGTAAATAAGAAATAAGAATTTCAGTTTATATTCCGTCTCTGTAGTCTGTACTCTGTGGTAGTAGGTAAGTATTAACTAAATACTAATAAATATGAAATATTTAAATCAAAATATTATTAATGAATATTGAATAATGAGTTTTGACTTTTTGAGTAACAAGAACAAATAATAATGGCGAAATGCCGGAATGAGTTGAATATTGATAGTAGATACATTGTCTAAATTGTCTTATTCCGTGGTAGATAGATAAGATAATATTCTAAATTGCCGAAACCTTGCACACAGATATAGATACTAATTAATTTAATAAATATTAATTGTGGCCTTGCATAATCCATTATTATTGTACACATAACACATCACGAATTAAAACATACTTTAATTCATGTTACACATGAGAAATAAATAAGTACCACGGCTTTAGGGCCCGTCGATCGGTAAAATGGTAAATTCGGCGGTAAATTAGTTACTTAACTGTCCACCGGGCAGAGCTAAGGCCAATTTCTTCCAAAAAGCGCCGGGGTGGCTATAAAAAATAAGTTAAAATAAGTTTTTATAGAACGCTGGCTGTACAGTAAGATTAAAGTGTACCTCATCATTGGACAATATCAAGGCCGTATTCAGGGCAGGACAAGAGAGCATAGGACAGGGGCGAAAATTTCAATACTACTTATGTCTTATAATGTAATATATTTGACACGTAATATTTATAATTAAACGTGAAAAATGTATATTTATTTTAACAAATTATTATAAGTATTTTGATTATTATTAGTTTATACTTTATATTAGGTTCCTTATAAATATGTGTCTATATTATATTATATAAGATCAGTTGAAAAACTTTGTTTTAATCTAGGAAAAACTTAAGCCAAATCACACTATTTAAATGCATAGATCTTGAGAATTGAGACGACAACAAACTACCGATTTAAATAATATAAAAACTATCCGAGTGGCGGTGAGCTCTGATAATAATTAGTCAACTGACGATCATATTATTGTGTAATAATATTATACTAACTACCCATAGTGATTATTACGAATAAATTATAATAATAAGCACGAACTAAGATATAGCTGTATCTTAGTTCGTGATATTAAGTAACAACATTATCAGCTGTATTCTCTCATTTGTTTTTTACAATATTTTAATTTTTAAATGAATTCTGAGCATTTTTAAATATTAATGTTTTACATACTCATAACTCACTTACAAATTAAAATATCGTAAAAACCAACGAGAGAACATAGATAATGTTGTTACTTAAAAATTTGAAAATAGGGCAACAAATTCACTCTAATATAAAAACCGCGGGCACCATAGGCGCAATACTAGGGTTAAAATTCTGGGGGGGGGGGGGCTAACAAAACTATTTATTTAAAATAACTTTTAGGAGGCTTATATCTAAATCAATAAGGGATATTTTTTTTTGGGGGGGAGGGCTAAATCTTAGTCAGGGGGGCTGAGCCTTCCTAGCCCCCCCCCCCCCCCCTAGTTGCGCCAATGGCGGGCACCCTATTGAAACCACGATTTAAGATATTTTAATGTCAAAAAAATACCTAAGTGATTCAACGAAGAGAAAATTAAAGGTTGAGATGACGAAACAAAAAAACTACACGGTAGTTTAGATGGTAAAATAGATTTAGTAAAACCACATATTATAATCGACACGACTCACAAACACACAATCAATTTTTTGTTAGTTAGAAGCCTGTGATAAATTATAAAGAGATATAAATATAATACAATTTTGGATTTCGATAAATGCTTTATCTTAATTACAAAATGATTAATATATTATGATACAAAATGTACTGTAGATATCATACAAAACTATCATAAAATTATGGCAGGTAAAATATTTATGGTAGATAGCATATTGGACGAGTACCTCATCTTTATATAGTTACTTTTCTGGTGGAAAATTTCAGATTTTGAAAATTAATTTTTCATGAACGTATATGAAGTTCAGATTTTTACGAAATTGGACATACTCTCGATTTCTCATTGGTCATTGAACGATTTTCTTATACGTCTAAGATTTGAAACTCTTATACAAGATTCCCCTTAGGTTTTCCTACGTTTAACAAACAATAAAGTTTACCCGAAAGGGAAATTAATATTTTTACAAGTGTTAAACATTGGCCGGTAAACACAAATTCTCATTTCAACGATTTTTCTTATTTTGTTGTTATTCAAAAACTATTAAACGTAGGTACTTTAAATTTTCATCAAATGTTTATTTTATCGTTTTATTTAGGTACATGGTAACATTTTTCACTGGCCCGTGGTACATTTGAATTTAGTTTATAAAAATATAAAATGTTAAGATTTTTCTGTATTTTATTTTATTATATTTATAAAATTATTAAAATCGATATAATGTTTATCGTAAACATAAATTCTTATCTAGTATTGAACTATTAAATATAAATAATATTATATTGTTTATAGAGGTATAGTTAACATTAGGTTTTTTTTTTGCTTCTAAATTGCAACCGTTCCGGTCAAAAAGCTTGAAAATTTAATGCATTAGGTTCCTTATAAGTGTTTATAATAACAGTTGATAAACATTAAAGATCCATATACATTACACACGATTTTTTTTTTATAAGTATTTAAAGTTCAAACTTCAAATTATATCGTTAATCGTGACCGTAACAGAAATACAAATTAATATAAAAAAAATCGTTTATCTGTCGCAGTGTGACCGCGGTGCGTAACGCGAAAAATCCCGCACAGCCTGGGCGAGACGTCTCACGAGTCCGCGCCGACGACGCTATAAACAAACGCCATTTTGTGCTATGATGTTTGAGTCCGGTGCCTATCCACTCCCCGCCACACCAACTCTAAATTCATACTTCATCTCTTCGTAGTATGTACACTACTGAATACTGACCGCCGGCGAGGGAAACGTAGTGCCTAAATTATTATTTACTTCTATCGCCGTCGCTTTGTGTCGTGACTTGTGGGCCAAGCGGACTGCCTAACTATTCGAGACTCATTGACGTCTGCCATTAAGACAGCGTGCAGTGTTGCTTGCACATTCGATCGCGTATAGATCACCCGACGGGTGATTGAAGACAGTTGTTGTAGTGTCCGAAAAAAACAAATCTCGCGCATCGGCAACGAAGACATGGCAAATCCACGTAAGTATGGCCGCGCGTAGCCCATAGCGCCCGTCACCCGTTTTTTCGGCCGGTCGTTCGTCTTCCGCGGTTCGAACGCTGGCAGGCCGGCCGGCCGGCTTGTTCTGGCAATCGCGCACGGCACACGAGGACGACCGCGTCCCGTCCACCGAGCCCGCGCTCGCGCCACCGCGTGTCTATGGCGGATGTCGCGCACCGCGTTCAAAATGTCGACAGAACGCCTTGATATTGCGACTCGGCGACTCGCCACTATCGTTACAACATGCGAAATGTAATGTGTAAAGGTTGATCATAGAGTTTAAGGGGAGGCGATTTGCCTCTGGAGAACTTTGACTTGGGTTGATGGGTATCCGGTAGGGCAAATGTATTCGACAGAACGTAATATTATAGTTGGTCATTAGAGATTTTTATTGTTTGGTCGCTTTCATGTGTACGCGCGCTAGAAACGCGCTGTCTATTCTCATATTATTGTTACCGTTCTTAGGTTGCGACTGTGTATTCAATTCAAATTTATGGCGCATTTGATACAATTATGAATCTGGCCAAGTGCAACTTAACTTTGATTCACAATTTATGCTAGTCAGTGTTTGAGCTAACAAAATAACTCATTTTATTTTTATTTTAGAATACTCAACTGGTCAGTATGGAGGTGGCGGAGGTGGTGGCGGTGTAGCTGGCGGATACGGTGGATATCCAGCATATGGTGTTCCTCCCCCGGGACCACCAGGTTATCAACAACCTGGGGCACCGCAGCCACAACAAACTCAACAACCACAAAGTGGATACCCAGGTAGCGGTGGATGGAACCAACCTCCACCACCGCCAACAGCGGCAAGCCAAGGTGATTAACTAGTATTAATAATCCACATAACACTTACAATCAAATGTCCATTACTTATTTAATAAATATGTTGTAGTGTTTTATAATCGCCATAACCCTTTAAATTTTAAATCATATGTATGTAGTTGTGTAAATAGATTAGAATACATGTTCAGTGATTTTTAAAACTAAATATATTGTTATAACTTTGTGTATTTCAATCATTTTGAGAATATAACTAATTTGTTTTAAACTATCATCAGTTTTACATAACCATTATCAATTATTTTTCAAACTTAGTTAACTAATTCTATTAATTTTTCCTAACTTTTGACAAAATAGGAGGCGGATACCCTGCTTATGAACAACCTCCACCCAGTTTTAGACAGCAAGGAAGTCAACAAGGTTCATTTAATGGATCAAGCGGTGGGAATGGTTATGGTGGTCCACCATCAAGTGGTGGATATGGCGGACCTAGCAGTTTTGGAGGTAATTGTTTGATTTCAAACAAGTATTGGTTATTCATTTTTAGCACTTGTTTTAATTTTATTCAATCAGCACTTCTTTATAGTTATTAATGTAGATATTTTAATTTTTTTAAGGTGGTAGACAAGAACGTAGCAGCAGCAGTGGAGGATACGAGTAAGTACATTTGTAAATTATAAGTCAAAATGATGTGTTTGAATGCCACAAAAACAGTTATTAAGATAAGATAGAGTACAGTTGTTTTATCACAAATATAATATTAGGCATGTATTCAATAAGATTGTCATATGCATTGAGTATGTTATAGGAATATGATAATATACGAAGCTACAAACTCTAGAAAAGCAAATTATGTAATTGTACATTACATATTTATGCTTTGTTAAATTAATATTTACCATATTTATATTGTTATATGGCATTTTTATACCGTTGGATAATAAAAGTTAACATAATACTCAAGTTTCTTTTAAAAAGTATTAGAAACTTTTTTTTTTATTTTATCATAGTAGTTTATTGAATACATTAATAACTGAATAGTTGTGGTAAAATATCTGAGGTATTATTGAACTTGTTTTGAGCATTTATTAAATAAAAATATACAATGCCTGCAGTGCTTAATGAATTATATTTAGGGTTTATTTTGTTACAATGTTAATCTTCTGGAGTTAGGTTTAAAATTCTAACTTAAAATTATTTTATAAAATGGTGTTGAATATTTTATTAACTGTTATAAAAATATCAACTAGTGATGGGCAAATATATGTATAATTTAATATTTACAAAAATATAATAAAATATTTTGATTTTTCTAATACTGTTTCGTAAGTTAATATTGCCAATATTGAATAGGATATAATAATAACTAGAGTGCAGATTTTTATGCAATTGTATATTATTTTCATTTTTGGATTTTCGTCAGTAATCTTTACAAACCATAATAGTTTAAAGTGTATGATAATTTTTTTTTTTATATTGAGGCTAAAGTTTTTTTTCAAAAAATGTATAAAATTATATTTCAGCAAGTATTAAATTCAAAAATAAAGTGTTTTAAGCAATAAATAGTAATCTAAATTAAGATAAATAAATGAAGTATTAATTTAATACCTCATCAATTTATAAACTAATAATAATTATCAAAAAAAAAATGTGCATTTTGTCACCATATTACACAATTTAAAATTTTTTGCTTTGCATATATTTACGATTTTAATACATTTTGGTGCATAAAAATCTGCGCTTTAATAATAATGGCTTAAGAGGACACTAGACCCTCGTGAATTATCTCTTTACACACATTTACAGTAAATAATAATATATTATGTCCAAAATTCTCAATATAGTTTATTTATAGTTAATATTTGCCCAAATTTACATTTCATTGTATTTTTAGATGATATTATTAACAGCCTGAGTGTGGAATTATTTTTTCATGGTATAATTTAAAAATGGGATGACTTAATTGAAGTATTTAATTTTTCCAAATTCATATTACTTGTTTTAAAATGAAAGTATAAAAAAAACTACGCTTGGGCTCAGTTATTATTCTCCTCTACAAATCTGCGAAGTTCTAATATTAACTATAAATAACCTAGAATAATCCGGTATGTGCATTTGTATAATACAGACAACACATGCAGGTGTAGTGTCCGCTTAAACAATAAATGTATTATGTATAAAAAAAATATATTTAAGTATCTTAGTAAAGCTATATAAGCTCTTAAAATGTATTGCTGTTGTTTAATAATAATAATAATAATATATTTTTAACTATTGTTTCACTTATGCATTTTTTAAACATACATTTTTAAAATTAAAATAACAAATTAGGGAAGCTCATTTTGTGAGTCTACTAAAGTCCCGGTTTCTAAACATATTTTAATTAAACGCAATAAACTATAATTTATGTACATTAGCTATGGACAATAAATAAATATTTTAATATCAACAATCGTACAGTTATATACTGGTAACTAATGGATGGACACAACGTAGCTATAAGGTGTTCTAAATTTATATTTAAAAACCTTAGACTAGGTTCGTTCATTCAGATAATTATATTAGTTTATTGTGGTGTATATTCAATATACATGGTTGGTTTTGTCTTATTTGTAATCAAATCATGATATTATTTAATCCAAATTGTGGACACTATGCTCTGTTGGATAATAAGGTGACCCACTTATAATAAATTATTTTTATTTAGAGTAAATACTAATTAGTTATTAGTTAAGTTAATAAACTTAAAAGACTATTAATGGGTTATAATATAATTATGTTCAAAAAAAATGTCTGATATCCAAAGCTTAAACTTGAATATTATGCTCTTGGGTAATTGCAGTTTTCATTTTTGTTGATTTGAAATTGAATTTAAACTTTCAAATAGTTTATTTAAGTCGATTAAGAGTATGCCACGTCATGTGTTGTCTCCGTCTTGACATAGACAAAACTCGTTCACGCAGTCTGAGTAGAACTCGCTCAATTTTGGTGTTTTATAATAGGTGTGAATAAACACCTATTATAAAAATTAAAAATGGCAAAATGTTGAGTTTTTTTTTAAAAAATTTAAATTTTGAGAAGTTTGGTATTTTAAAAATGGTGAAATTTCTAAACTATATAATGAAAGTTAGCAATGGACAAAACGCAACAACTTGCCCTCAGTCACAATTCAATTTTATAATAGGTATTTTTACTCTAGGACCTAAAATGATTTATTTATACTCAGACTCCGTAAACACGTTTTGTCTATATCGTATGTGTGTACGACTGAAACAACACATGTAGGTGTGACGTCCTTTTAAAGTTTTATTCAACCCTACAATAAAATATTTATCCCATCATATATTTTTTATAAAAATAAATATTAGCACTAAAATATGGTATTCTTCTCTTGGTGTAACTAATAACTACTCTTTGAGAGTTGGCCGCCTCTACAATATATTTAATTACAATAATAAAATGTATTATATTATGTTTTTGGTCTAAATTTTAGGTACTGGTTATTAATTTTATTGTTTGGTTCCTATAAAATTTTCTAATGGTTTCCTAAAATAATACTTCCTATCAATTTATTTTAACCATTTGTAGGCTGTTATGTATTTTGAGAATATTAAAAAACTTAAATGGTGTTAAGTTTATTTTATTTCAATTTAGTAAATAATATAAATAACAAACTAATAATAGTTACTACTCTTGTAGATGTAGGTAATCAAATTCCTAATTGTGTTTATAGTTTTATACAATATTTATTTATATTAACAACACGGGCAGTTCTTCTATTTTAAAAAATTAATTATTAATCTCAATAAATTGTACAATATGATTGTGTATGCGTCTGTAGTTTTTTTTAGGTTTTATATAAAAAAATATGATTAATATTTTTATGTGTGAAGTCTAAAATGTCTCAAACGTTGAAAAAATAGTAGATAGTAAAATGTAGAATTCCATCTGTTGAATGGTGTATTTAGGACAACATATGATATAGTGTTATTTTTAGTTTTTTTTATTGATATAATATGTATTATGTATTGAATAACCTTTACAGAATATTAATATTTTAAACCAATTTTAGTTAGTTCATAAGTAGGCCACAATTTGATACTTATAAATACTTGAAAACTTAATATTCATTACATGTATATTATTCTTTAATTAAGAGTAACCTCAGGTGGCAACCAATTTTAGTCTGGTTCTGTCTGACAATACCAATCAATTAAATTGGTTTTTATCAATTTTCGTTTCCAATGATCAGTCATGGCCAAAAAATTGCTTTACCTTGTTAGTCTTAATAAAATGCAAGTTAGGTATAAAATAATAAAATGACGCTATTCAGAGCTCAGCACCATACCCACTGCTGCCTCTGTGCGCAGAAATCCGAGGTTATTCTTATATGGGACAGAGTATAGTCTCATAAATATATTATTTAGGACTCATGTGATAATTTTTATGTTATGTTCAATTTATCTTTGATTTTAGAGTTTGTTGTAATATGCATTTATGCTACTACTGTATGTGTTATATATTTGACGATATTATATTCATCATTATAATATCTATGTGTATTGGTTCTATTTATATCTGCTAAAATTTTTACATATAGGTTACCTTATCTCCTCTTATAGTAATGTAATACCTTTTTATTGCCATGTTTAAAACTTTGGTAGTACTAGCTATTACAGCACTATAACATCTAAATAAAGTACATATTTAAGACTTAATTTGAATTTGTTAAGTATAAGTAAATTGGGTTTGGTTTACTCTAGTAAAGAAATAGAATAAATGCATATATTATTAAATATAGTAATTTGTTATTCAAAGTAACCTCTCAGATAACAAAGTGGTGAAGAGAAAACGTATTTTGTAATATACCTTAAGAAATTTGTATAATACAAATGTGAGGTCATAATTTCTAAATAACATTTTGCTTAATAGAAAATTATATCCAAGTTTCACTGCATGAATAAACAAACACTAAATTATATCATATTATTATATTATTTAGTTATGGTTTACGACAAGTATTCCCAACCTCTTTTACTTAACAACATTTGGTGTTATAGAATTTTAAGGCACATGCGTAGACATAATATATATATACATATATATATTTGTATTCTTTTTTAATCATGATTAATTATAAGGAAACGTTTATTTGAAAAATGTCAACAAATGAAAATAACAAGGAATGTACCTATATTTTAACAATTTTAATTTTAAGACCACATTTAATGTATTAGTTTATTTATTTTATTACAATTTTTAATTTTAATATGTTATGTATAGGGTACGGATTTTAAAGCAATAAAAAACTTAAGAAAAGCACTAAAAAAAAGCAATTAAGCTTTTTAAATTTTCCATAAAAGGCATTAAAAATGGGGTTTTTACAATAAAAAAAGTATTAAAATTATTCATTAGTTAATTAAATTATTTTTTTTTAAAAAAATGTATAATAAATTTATTTACAAGTCTGCTTTTTCAAGTTTTCCTTCCACAATTATTAATCTGTAAATTAAATTTATTCTATTTAAGATAATTTATAAAAAATAAATTAAATAATAGTTATAAAATGATTTTTTTACCTATATCATCGGAGTTGCATTGGACAGTTGAAACTTTTTTCAAGTTTTCAAATAAAAATGTAACATTTCAAATATATTTAAAACACATTTTTTAAAAATGCCCAAAAACGCAAAAAAAAAAAATAGCAAAATAAAATGTCTTGCATTTTTTTCTAAGTAGTATAAATCGAATTTGTAGCTGACATAGCTTCGTTTTAGAGTAATAGAAAAAAAAAAAGGCAAATACCTTCAAAATCTGTACTCTAATTATGTATAACAATTTATCTAAAGGTAACATTAACTTGTAACTAATAACCAATATCTCCAAATTAATGTAAAATTATATCATGAAAAATTATATTGACGCCCGCATGTGTTGTCTCAAGTGTGTAACATATCAGATGTA